>NC_133652.1:22842142-23142142 GCF_009905375.1 Apium graveolens
TTTTAAAAATACACGTTATCTGCATCAAATTAAAGCACCCCATTCAACCCGGTACCCCAAAAAATCAAAGTTTCAAAATACCAGCAAAAAACTCATCGAGGACTTTCATCATACAACTTTTGTGCATTCATAATAAACTCATAACAATTATCAAATCTGACCACTCAACACTTATATTTGTCATATCACCCGCTTTAAACTCATTCAACGTGTCTAAGAACTATCATCTCCTGCAGTCGCTGACCCTCAACGCAAACGGAAACCATTCTTCGATCTCCGGCGAGTTATATTCTAATTATTATTGGGTTCGTTTAGAACGATTTTGGGTTAGATGGGTTCAGATCTGGTGGGTTTAGGACGGGGTGTGGAAAAAGGGGGGGTGAGTTTGGGATGATAGTGGTGATTATACGTGAGTTTGGGACCATAGTAGAGATTGTTGGGGAGAAGAATGATTTTCACCATATATGCATGTAAATTATAGGATAAAAGTGTGTATACAGGGAGTTATGAGGAGGGAGTTGAACCGTGAGGCAAGAAGGAATGGTGAGCGGTGTAACTGGGTGGGGTGGGCTGATTTTTGAGATGCGGGTGATTGAGTTGTAGAAAAATAGAAGAAAAGGGAATTGGTAAAGGAATAAAGAGGGATTGGCCGAAAAAAAATAAAAAGTTGGCCGGAAAAAGAAAAAGGAGGGGGGGGGGGAGGGGAGCCGGGGAGAGGGGAGTAGAGGGGGGGGAAGAATGAACAGGGGAAAGGGTACGGGTGGGGGGAACTGGGGTGGGGTTATAAAGTAAAAATAAAAGTATTTTATTTTATTAATTTTGTTTTATATAATGTAAAATCAACCGTCAGATTATTCTTTCAGTGGTTGAATCTCGTGCGTTGGATAAAAATCACGTGGATCGCTGACCGTCAGATTTATAAATTGTTTTGAAAAAATCGAAACATTAATACAAAACTCAACACTATTAGGGAATACGGGTCAAACTACTAGTAGACTGTTAAAATAGCAAATCAAGTAAATTTATTTGGATCATTCATAAATTGTTTTGAAAAAATCGAAACATTAATATGGGACTCAACACTATTAGGAAATACGGGTCAAACTACTAGTTGACTCGTAAAATAGCAAATCAAATAAATTTATTTTTTTTCTAAATTTTTTATCATATCACTAATATATATAGATCTTCAAATCCTTACGGTTGTATCATTCAAAAATTGTTTTGAAAAAATCAAAATATTAATTTGACCAGTAATTCTAACTAGTGTTTAATCTCATATTGAAATTTCGATATTTTTAAAAATATTAATGAATGATCCAACCATACTGATGTCAAAATCAGTATATTTTAGTGATATAACAAAAATTTTAGAAAAAAATAAATATATTTCATTTGCCTTTTTAAGAGTCAAAGAGTAGTTTGACCAGTACTTCTAAGTAGTGTTTAATCTCATATTGATGTTTTGATATTTTTAAAAATATTAATGAATGATCCAACCGTACGGATGTCAAGATCTATATATTTTAGTGATATGACAAAAATTTTAGAAAAAAATTAAATATATTTGGTTTGCCTTTTTAAGAGTCAAAGAGTAGTTTGACCAGTACTTCTAACTAGTGTTTAATCCCATATTGATGTTTCGATATTTTTAAAATATTAATGAATGATCTAACCGTACGGATGTCAAGATCTTTATATTTTAGTGATATGACAAAAATTTTAGAAAAAAATAAATATATTTGGTTTGCCTTTTTAAGAGTCAAAGAGTAGTTTGACCAGTACTTCTAACTAGTGTTTAATCCCATATTGATGTTTCGATATTTTTAAAAATATTAATGAATGATCCAACCGTACGGATGTCAAGATCTATATATTTTAGTGATATGACAAAAATTTTAGAAAAAAATAAATATATTTGGTTTGTGTTCTTAAGAGTCAAAGCGTAGTTTAACCAGTACTTCTAACTAGTGTTTAATCCCATATTGATGTTTCGATATTTTTAAAAATATTAATGAATGATCCAACCGTACGGATGCCAAGATCTATATATTTTAGTGATATGATAAAAAAATTTAGAAACAAATAAATATATTTGGTTTGTTTTTTTAACAGTTAACTAGTAATTGACCAGTACTTCTAACTAGTGTTTAATGAATTGAAACTCAAACTATAATTATTAATTGAATGATAAATATCTAACTACCATAATAATATTTTTTTGCAAGAACTAAAATATAAATTTCGTGTAAATTTTATTCTAAATTTTTTTCCAAAAATTTTCCGCCATTTTTAAAAATAATTCGACCGAAATCGGTTGAAATTAGTACAAAATTCGTTGGCGGGAAAATTCCCTCCATTTTTTGGCAAGGCTAAATTCGTCCGAATGCACTTGAATTTAGGAGCACGCCTAAACTCAACCGCATACGGTTATATAAAAATACGGTTGTATTTATTCGGTTGTAATTAGTAAGGCTAAATTCAACCGAATGCGGTTGAATTTAGGAGCACGCCTAAACTCAACCGTATACTGTTGTATATAAATACGGCTGTATTTATTCGGTTGTAATTAGTACTAAATTCGACCGTATTTAAATACGTCCGCATGCGGTGGTTGTATTTAGTCGCGCCCTTAATTTCAACAGAAAATGGTTGAATTTGATGTCGGTTCTATTTGTGTGGTTGTATTTAGCCTTGTTTTCTTGTAGTGGATACTTGGTTTCATTTATTTTTTGGTATGACCACCTTTTGGTTTCACTTTTTATAATTCATGTTATAACTCTAACCTTTATTAATAAGCGAAACCGCTTTTTAAGTGGTATTTTGGTTTCAATTATTTTTTGGTACCACCACCTTTTGATTTCATTTTTTATGATTTATGTTATAACTCTAAATTTATTATTTTTATCCTTTTTTGATTCTTATATGATTTATAATTCTATACAGATTATTTTAACCGTTTTTCTTTATTAATAAACTTTTTAAGTAATATTTTGGTTTCACTTATTTTTTGGTTCTACCACATTTTGTTTTCACCTTTTATGATTCATGTTATAACTCTAAATCTATTATTTTTATCCTTTTTGATTCCTATATGACTTAAAATTTGATCAATATTTTTTTATCCGTTTCTTTATTAATAAATGAAACTTATTTTTAAGTACTACTTTTTTTATCGTAGGTAACCCGCAGCCGCTACCCTTCGGGTGCGCACTGGGTAACCTCTAAGTGTATTATTTTTATCCTTTTTTATTCCTGCATGACTTATAATTCTATACATACTATTTTTACACATTTTTTATATTTTTTAAGTCATGCTTTTTTATTATTTTTATAGATTTGAATCATATTTTTAATTATATTTTAAAATAAATAAGTTTATAAATTGGTACAACTAAATAGGTTTCGAAAAATATAAACCAAGACCAAGTAAATAGGCCATGTGTTTAAATTGAAATTTTTTAATTTAGAATTTTTTTAATTTGTTAGTGGAATTCCATTTTAATAAAATAATATAAATATTATAAAAACTGTATTTTGGTTTCACCACTAGAAAATAATGTGTACTTGATAGGGTATTTGGTTTCATCTTAGTACGGTTACGTCGTATTTTGGTTCCACCCCTGTATTTCTCTTTCACATAGAGTTCTATGTTGTTTTTTTTAACAAATATAGATTGGAATCATAATATAATTACGTTATTTCTATTTTTCGTAGAATTCTTTTTTATTTTTTTAATAAAATAATAAAATGGAATACTTCATACATTGTTTTTATTAATTAATAAGGAAACCATCTTTTAATTGATACTTTTATTTTACCCATTTTTAGTTTTACGAACTTTTGGTTTCACGAACTTTTGGTTTCACCCATTTTTGGTTTTACGAACTTTGGTTTCACCCCTTTTTAAATCTTACTGTAGCTCTTAATATACCATTTTTATTCTTTTTTATTCCTATACGACTTATAATTCTATATGTAAAATTTGACCCATTTTTTGATTCTTATATACCACATATTTATATTATTTTATATAAACGGAATCGTATATACATTGTAATTTCTAGATTCATACCTACAAAATTTTATTTTTTCACCAAACGCCAATTTATACATGCATAATGAATATTTTATTAGAAATAATTATGCAATCATAAATTATATAAAAACACAAATTTAGCTAACAATAAGAAATTTAATATGCAATTACTTAGTAATATTTTTTGATTTTTGTTAAATTATTTGTCAATTGTGTTACTCATTGCTTGATTAAATTTTCGATTTTAAATATTAGTTATGTCTTTTTGAACAACAGATACATAATAACCTTGATTTTGTTGTTCTAATAAGATTTGAGTTACTGAAAATAACATATAATTTAAAAAGAAAAATTGCAATAATCCTACAATTTTATTTATTATATATGTTAATGAAAATTTAAAATAAATTTCTATAATCATTATTTAATATTGATATTTTGATCTCGGCTCGTGCTTCGCATGGGTTATCTACTAGTATATGTAAATATATATTTGATAAAACAAGTGTTGAAAGAGATAGTTATATTTCTTTCAAGTGTGTTTAGTGTTACAAGAGAGATCATGAACCTTTTATTTAGGCTCTCTACAAGTGAGTTACAAGGACTCTAAAAGCCAAGAGTCATAGGTTACATGAATTTAGAAAATTAAGAGACTCTATTCTAGAAAACTCTTGGACATTCATATTACAACACTCCCCCTTGAATGTCCAATTTTCAGTAATCATGCCTCGTTAAAACCTTTATAGGAAAAAACCCTATTGGGAAAAAAAATTTTGTAAAGGAAAAAGAGTACATCTATTTTGAAAAATTTATTTAAGTTCTCTGAGACCATGCATCCCAATCTTATGCACCAATATTTCATAAATCGTTGGTGGCAATGACTTGTAAACAGGTCTGCAAGATTGTCACTTGAACGAATCTGCTGAACTTCAATCTCTCCATTTTCTTGAAGTTCATGTGTGAAGAAAAATTTCGGTGATATATGCTTAGTTTTGACACCCTTAATATAACCTTTCTTCAATTGTTGGATACATGTTGTGTTGTCTTCGAACATCATTTTTAGGACTGTCCTATTATGATACATGCCACATGACTCCCGAATATACTGAATTATTGACCTTAACCAAACACATTCTCGACTAGCTTCATGAATTGCAAGAATTTCTGCGTGATTAGAAGAAGTAGCAGCCAAAGATTGTTTAACTGAGCGCCATGAGATGGCTGTATCTACGTAAGTAAACAAATAACCTGTTTATGATCGAATTTTGTCTGGATCAGATAAGTAACCTGCATCTGCATAGCCAGTTAAAACTGCATTGGATTTATTATAATAAAATTAGCCCATATCAGTTGTACCTCGAAGATACTGAAAAATATGTTTCACTCCAGACCAATGTCTTTGCGTTGTAGCAGAACTATGTCTTGCTAATAAATTTACTGAAAATGCTATATCGGGCCTTGTATTATTAATTAGATACATTAATGCACCGATAACACTAAGATAAGATACTTCGGGACCAATAATTTCTTCATTTTCCTCTCTCGGTCGGAAGACGGCCTTCTTTTTATCTAGTGATCGAACAACCATTGGAGATCTAAATGGATGTGATTTATCCATGTAAAAATGTTTTAAGACTTTTTCTGTATATGCTGACTGATGCACAAAAACTCCATCTCGTAGATGCTCTAGTTGTAGCCAAGGCAAATTTTTATTTTCCCAAAATCCTTCATTTCGAACTCTGCTTTGAGATAATCCACTATTTTCTGAAGCTCTTCAGGAGTTCCAATAATATTTATGTCATCAACATACACATCAACTATACCAAATGAAGATCTTGTTTTCTTTATAAAAACACATGGACAAATAGGGTCATTCTTGTATTGTTCCCTTAATAAATATTCACTTAATCTTTTATACCATATTCGACCAGATTGTTTTAATCCATATATGGATCTCTACAATTTAATCGAGTAAAGATTACGAGAATGTGATTTTGATGCTTCAGGCATTTGAAATCCTTCAGGGATCCTCGTATAAATATCTTTCTCAAGGGAACCGTACTGGTATGCTGTCACAACGTCTATCAATCGCCTTTCTAATTTTCCAATGACTGCCAGGCTAATAAGATAACGAAACGTTGTTGCATCCATCACATGAGAATAAGTCTCCTCATAATCAATACCCGATCTTTGTGAAAATCCTTGAGCAACTAAACGCGCTTTGTATCTTACAACTTCATTTTTGTCATTTCTTTTCCTTACAAATACCCATTAATAACCAACAAATTTAGTCCTTTCTGGGGTTCAGATTACAGGTCCAAAAACATTATGTTTATTAAGTGAGCTCAATTCCTTTTCAATTATATATTTCCATTTTGGCCAAACTTTCCTACATCAACATTCATCGACGGATTTTGGTTCAAGATCTTCAGGATCTATCATTATATCAAGCACTACATTATATGCGAAATGTTCGTCAATGGCAGTATTATTTCAGTTCCATCTTTTTCCCGTGACAACATAATTTATCGAGATCTCTTCAATGTCAATATTTTCAGGTACCTGTTCCTCTTCAGGAGTATCGTCTATCATGTCACGGGTCTCTTCTAGAGTCTCTACTGGAGATTTTATTTCCTCTACTTGGACATCTTGAGTGTTTGCTCCTTTTCTTTTTCGAGGATTTTTATCTTTGGATCCCATTGGTTTATCCCTCTTGAAGCGAGGTATTGACTCATTTGCCTTGACAATTTGTCCTTCCGGGACTTGTATTTTTTCGGGAGCATTTACAGCTAGAATATGTGATTTTGTTACTTTATTGATGTCGGTGAATGCATTAGGTAGATGATTTGCTACACCTTGTAAATAAATTATTTTTTGTACTTTTAAGTCGCATTGACTTGTGCGAGTTTAAATAGTATTCAATGAAGATGCATTTCACGAAATTTCTCTTTCCAAGCTGTCTATTTTCTCCCCCTAATTTTGGGAGAATTTTATTTTCTCCCCCTAATTTTGGAAAAATATTTTCATCAAAATGACAGTCTACAAACTTTGCAGTGAATAGATCGACTGCCATTGGTTCTAAATATTTAATTATTGAGGGAGATTCAAAACCAACATATATTCCCAATTTTCTTTGGGGACCCATCTTTGTACGTTGTGGCGGAGCAATTGGGACATATACCGCACACCCAAAAGTTCTAAGATGAGAAATATCAGGTTCTCTTCCAGAAACCAATTGTAAGGGAGAAATTTTTTGATAACTTGTAGGTCTGATGTGTACAAGTGCTGCTGCATGTAAAATAGCATGCCCCAGACTGTAAGTGGGAGATTTGTTTTCATAATCAATGGTCTAGCAATTAGTTGGAGTCGTTTAATAAACGATTATGCAAGACCATTTTGTGTATGAACATGAGCGACAGGATGTTCAACACGTATGCCAATTGATGCACAGAACTCATTAAAAGCTTTTGGTGTAAATTCACCAACATTATCTAACTGGATTGTTCCAATATTATAATCCGGAAATTGTGCTCTTAATCATATTATTTGCGCAAGTAATCTCGCAAACGCCAGGTTTCGAGATGATAATAAGGACACATGTGACCACCTTACTGATGCATCAATCAATACCATAAAATATTTAAATGGTCCACATGATGGGTGAATGGGCCCACATATATCACCTTGTATCCTTTCTAAAAATTTAGGAGATTCTGTGCCAATTTTTGTCAAAGAAGGCTTGATAATTAATTTTCCTTGAGAACAAGCACCACAAGAAAATTCATTAGATTGAAAAATCTTCTGATTTCTCAATGGATGCCCATTTGAATTCTTAATAATTTTTTGCATCATGATTGATCCAGGATGTCCCAGCCGGTCATGCCAAATAATAAAATTATCAGTAAATTTTTGCTTTACTATGGCATTAACCTCAATATTTCGGATAATTGTATATTACAATCCAAAACTAAAAGTGGGTAATTTTTCTTTAACACATTTGTTACCGGAAACGATGTTTGTGATGTAAAGAAATTCTTTGTTTTCTCTATTCATTGTTTCAATATGATATCCATTTTTACGGATATCCTTAAAACTTAATAGATTTTGTTATACCCAAAAAATGGTATAGACATTATTCAGGATAAGATCAGACAAAATAGTCAAAATTGAGATATGAATGCCTAAAAGTAAGGAAAAGATAAGGCAACTTTCCTCTATGGAAGGAACGTAGGTGCGCTCTGTGAGTAGGGAAGGACGCACCCTATATTACGAATGATTGATGGTAAATTGCATCTGTAGATACTGAAGGCGTGCCCTCACTAGATGAGGGAGGCGCGCCTTGTTGGTTGGAAGGGAGATTCTGAATAGTTCTCTAAAGGTTGACCCCTTACCTTTGAAAGGTCTTAGGGCGCACCCTAGGAAGAAGAGATGACTTGGATTTGATTTCAGTATGGTTACTTGGACAGATTATCTGGATGATTCAAGAAGGAAGGAGGTTATTATGACTAACCTATTTGATGCAGGTACTCTATTGAAGAACTCCTTCATGTAATGCAACCTCAGGAAGGCGGTGTCCGTGGTCAGAGACCTCTAGGGGTATGCCTGGATGAAAGGCCTCCTTCCTGTAGTCAATGAGTGTCCTCATTGGGGATGTGGGGTAAACTTTTGTGTGTGCTTTAGGAGCTCTGTCTCTGTAGTCAACGGGTGTCCTCGTTGGGAGACTTCGGAGTATCCTGCACTTTACACCCAAAAGCTTGGGATCACTTATCCTGTAATCCGGTAGGGGCTCCTTATCCATGAGGCAATGATGCGTCCAACATTTGGGGTGAACCACGACTATACTCGCGTCCACGGATTAGGGAAATAGCTGATAATAAAGGGTTATCCTTGGCTAGGGAGATGCTTTATCCGTGAAGTCTCGAAGCCGCGGATGAGCCTTGGGTCTTTTTGGTTGGGCCTCATCGGCGAACATTCCTAAAACTAGTAGAAGACAGTTTCCAGTAGGTTTCGTACTGGACCTCGGGACAAGAGATCTAAGCCCATTAGGTTTCTTGTTCCCCAAGAACTACGTTGGCTTGATTCCCTACATATAGGGATACGTAGGTAAATTACAAGGGGTAAGAAGCGAGAGCGCAAAGGAGTCACCACTAACCATAAGCAATCTAAGCCACCAATAACCATCACCACCAAACACTGTTCATAAAATCTGACGATTACTGTTCACGTTTTCCGACAAAGAACCACCGTCACAGATCTTATTTCCGGCTACGAACCTCGAATTTTGTTGCTACCAAATTCCTCCATTAACAAATTGGCGCTAGAAGGAGGGCCTAATCAAGATATGCATCTAGGAGGAAAGATGTCTCAATATCGTGATGGAAGTTCTTTCAATGGAGAAAACTCCGATGAAGGCTCTGAGCAGGGTTATGATGAACCTTACATTCCTACTCCGGTGAATCGTCCCACCCCGAATGTCGGTGGCTAGCCACCAGTCCTGATTAGCAAAGAAGATTTGTTGGAGCCGCTCTATCGTATGGGCGATGCCTTAAACGGCTTCGACTCGAGATTGAGTACGGTGGAGCGGCGTAAGAAAAGAAGAGGCCTTCGTCATAACCGCTCTGCTCACGCACCTGGGAAAGCTCCCCTGACTGATGCTCCGGTTGCCTGCGGTCAATCAGGAGGCGAACACGTGGAAATAACGCCGTGACGTCTGATTTACTCCAATGATACAACCCCGATCGTTGAACTTGTTGATGAAGATACTGATGGATGAAAAGTGTCGCGGGAAGATAACCGAGTAGTTACTCACTCGGACCGATCCAGGCATTCTCTTGAGGAACGTCGGCAATCGGAGTCTATCCCAATGAATGAACAATGAGCTTTCGCTGCTTTGAAGGATCACTTGAGGATCCGCTTGGGAGATGATGATCTTGTTGGATTTTAATCATCATGGAAGCATGGTAAAACAATTTTACACATATAAAATCCAAATAAAAGCATATAAATCGTGATTAAAATATATGGGATCGATTTCTAACCTTTAAAAGCGATCCAAAACAACGAGCGGAGATCCTTAGCAGCTGCTCCTCAAGTGTGAAGCATTCCACCGGTATCCACCAAGAAAACAATGTAATGAAGGAGGAGGGGGTGGAGAGAATCAGGGTTTTTATAAATATTTTGGGTTGAGGCAAAAATAGGGTTTATAATGGTATATTTATAGGCAAAATTTTCAGCTGAAAATTTTCCATAAAATATTATTATTATTAACCCTTTATTATTCTCACTAATAATTAAACATAGCTTTTAATTATTAATTCCTTTTCTAAACACTTTAGAAATAATTCTCTCTCTTGATTTAATTTCCAAAAATTAAATTCTTAATTAATAATATTAAGAATCTTTTCTTAATTAATTTATAATCAATTAAATCTCATTTAATCAAGTATTAAATTTTCCAATTAATTATTTATTTCATAAATAAATAATTATCAACCATTATTAATTAATTCCTCCACCATTAAATCATTCTCTTTTATGGTGTGACCCTGTAGGTTCAATATTAAGCCGGTAGTAGAAATAAATAATAATAAAACTATTTTATCATTATTTATATAAATTCTCTAATTCATTAAATATGATTAATTAATTAATCATATTTATTCTACATCGTGAGGGATACTTCTCAGCATATCGCGACTATCTGGATAATACAAATTCACTGCTTAGAATACCAAGAACATATTCAGTGAGTAGTTACCGTACAATTAATTCCTTCTACCCTGCAATGTCACGATTAAATACAAGACATGGATCTTGTGTCAAGCCTATCTTATTTAATCACTTGCTATCCCATTCACTATGCTTAGTTCTATTTAATGTAAATTAGAAATTCCTTTCTAATTTCATTCACTCTGGCCAGAGATTCCTGAACTAGCATAAGTGGATCAGCATTGAACATTCTCTTCCTTCACTGGAAGGGGTAGATCCTTTATTGATCATACACTATCTTCGTGTACAAATTCCTATACCCAGTAAGAGCCCTTATAATTGTCCCTGGAGACTAAGAACTAAACCAAAGCATAGTTCAGTGTACACACGATGACTATGATGACCTCAAGTCTAAGGATACTTGTACAACTATCACTATGTGAACAACTTCTGACACGTGAGTGAACTCCATCAGTTGTTCAGCTGTGTGAGTCATGTTCAGTGAACTTATTCTATAATAAGCACCTACATACTAGCTGTAGTGTCACCACACAAATGTCTATGAGAACAGACATCCTTCATAATGAAGCAAACATAGTATGTACCGATCTTTAGCGGATTATTAATTACCAGTTAGTAATCCTACGACCAGGAACTATTTAAGTTTAGAATTATCATCTTTTAGGTCTCATTATTATGATCTCATCACAATCCATAAAAAGCTTTACTCTAAACTGTGGTATATCTTATTTAAACACTTAAATAGATAGAGCCTGCAATAAAAACTAAAACAAGTCTTTTATTAATATCAATGATATCAAAACATATTACATAAAAGTTATTCCTAAATCCTCATACATGATTGGACTTAGGACATATCTCTTTCAATCTCCCACTTGTACTAAAGCCAATCACTCTGGTATCTAATACCCATCTTGTCTTTATGATGATCAAAGTGACTTTGAGAAAGTGGCTTTTTGAGTGGGTCTGCTACGTTGTTATGTGTGTCAACTCTCTCGACGTTGACATCTCCTCTTTCAACAATCTCCCTAGCAGATGAAAGCGCCGCAGGACATGTTTGGAATTTTTATGAGACCTAGGTTCCTTGGCTTGTGCTATTGTTGCGTTGTTATCACAATACAACACAATAGGCTCTTCAACGCTAGGAACAACTCCCAACTCAGAAACAAATTTCCTCATCCAAATGGCTTCTTTTGCAGCCTCACTTGCAGCTATATATTCTGCTTCCGCTGTGGAGTCAGCCGTTGTAGACTGTTTGGAACTCTTTCAACTAATCGCACCACCATTCAGAGTAAACACGCCCTGACATGGATTTGCTATCACTTTTTGATTGAAAACTAGAGTCAGTATAACCCTCTATTTTCAACTCAGATTCACCACCAAAAACAAGAAAAATGTCTTGAGTCCTTCTTAAGTACTTAAGGATGTTTTTCACTGCTTTCCAGTGGTCATCACCTGGATTGGACTGATATCTGCTCGTCACACTAATTGTAAGCAACATCAGGCCTAGTACACAACATAGCGTACATGATAGATCCTATTGCTGAAGCATAAGGAATCATACTCATACGCTCTCTTTCCTCAAGTGTCTTAGGAGACATTTTCTCGGAAAGGGACACTCCATGGCTCATCGGTATGAGACCTCTTTTGGAGTTTTCCATGCTAAATCTTTTAAGCACTTTCTGGATGTATGTACCCTGGGTAAGATCTATCATTCTTCTAGATCTATCTCTATAGATCTTCATACTGAAAATGTAGGATGCTTCTCCCAAGTCCTTCATGGTGAAGTTCTTTGATAGCCATACTATGACTGATTGTAGCATCTGTATATTATTTCCTATAAGAAGTATGTCATCCACATACAATATAAAAAATGTTACCGCGCTCCCACTAACCTTCTTGTAGACACATGGTTCATCTATGTTTTTGATAAAACCAAACTCTTTGATTGTCTCATCAAAACGGATGTTCCATCTACGAGAAGCTTGCCTTAAACCATATATGGTTCGCAGCAGCTTACACACTAGGTGTTCATTTTCCTTGGAAAGAAAACCCTCTGGCTGTGTCATATACACTTCTTCCACAAGTTCCTCATTGAGGAAGGCCGTTTTCATGTCCATTTGCCAGATCTCATAGTCGTAGTAAACAACAATCACAAGCAAAATCCGAATTGATTTTAACAGGGCTACAGGCGAAAAAGTTTCATCAAAGTCAATCCCTTGCCTTTGTTTGAATCCTTTTGCCCCGAGCCTGGCCTTATAGGTCTCCACCTGGCCATCTGCTCCAATCTTTCTTTTATATACCCACTTGCACCCAATAGGCTTAACACCTTCAGGCGCCTCAACCAGAGTCCATACTTGGTTGGTATACATAGATTCCATTTCGGATTTCATGGCACTATGCCATTTCTCTGAGTCAGCACTACTCATAGCCTCATTGTAGGTCACAGGGTCGTCATCATAAATGATTGACAACTCATTGCCATTCTCAATGACAAGGACATAAGACCTTTCAGGTTGGCGAGACACTCTCCCTATCCTACGAATGGGCTGTTCCATAGAAGGTTGTTTAGTCTGAACAGGTGTTTCCACTTGATCCGTAGTAGTTTGTGCTTCTTGAACTTCATCAAGTTTAATTTTGCTCCCACTGTTTCCTTCAAGGATAAACTCCTTTTCCAAGAAGGTAGCATGTCTGGAGACAAACACCCGATGATCGGTGTAAAAGTAATACCCCAAAGTCTCTTTAGGATATCCCACAAAATTACATTTTACGGATCGAGATTCTAGCTTATCTGGGTCAACCTTTTTGACATAAGCTGGACATCCCCAAATCTTAACGTGTTTAAGACTCGGTTTCCTTTCTTTCCATATCTCATATGGAGTTTGAGGAACAGATTTGGAAGGCACCTTATTCAGTAAATATGCTGAGGTTTTCAATGCATAACCCCATAGGAATTTTGGAAGATTCGCATAGCTCATCATGGACCGAACCATGTCTAACAAAGTTTGATTTCTCCTTTCAGATACCCCATTCAACTGTGGAGTATATGGAGGAGTCCATTGGGAGACTATACCATTTTCTTTGAGATAATCTAGAAACTCTCCATTCAAGTATTCACCACCTCGATCTGATCGAAGAGTTATAATACCGTGTTTAGTTTATTTCTCCACTTCATGTTTATATTCTTTGAACTTTTCAAAGGCTTCAGACTTGTGTTTCATCAAATTCACATATCCGAATCTAGATCTATCATCTATGAAAGTAATGAAGTACGAAAATCCACCCATGGCTTGCGTAAACATTGGTCCACATATATCTGTGTGTACCAATCCTAGCAAATCTGCAACCCTCTCTCCATGTCTACTAAATGGAGATTTGGTCATTTTACCCAATAGACAAGACTCGCATGTAGGATATGATTCAAAATCAAAGGGGTCAATTAACCCTTCCTTATGCAATGTCCGCAGTCTATTTTCACTAATAAGACCTAGCCTACAATGCCATAAATATGTCAGATTTTCATCATCTCGTTTTCTTTTATTAGTTTGTTCAATCTGAAGTAAATCATGCTCTACGTCACATACATACAGACCATTATTTAAAATGCCACATTCATAAAGAACATTATCTCTAAGGATAGAACATTCATTATTCTTAATAATAAATGAAAAACCATCCAAATCCAACATAGGAATAGAAATAATATTCCTCACAATAAAGGGAACGTAATAACAATTATTCAAAATAATAATCTTGCCCGTAGGCATATGTAAACTAAATGATCCTACAGATATGGCCGCAACCCTTGCTCCATTGCCCATACGTAGAATCACCTCATCTTTTCAAGAGTCCTACTTCCCTTTAGTCCTTGCAACGAATTTGCAAATATGAGAACTACAGGCGGTATCTAATACCCAAGTAGAAATTTGACCTAGTGACATATTAACTTCGATCATGAACATGCCTGAATCAGAAGCGGTAGTCTTACTACCCTTCTTCTTCTTCAATTCTGTAAGGTAAACCTTGCACTTCCTCTTCCAGTGCCCCAACTTGTTACAGTGAAAACAAACAACTAAATTAGGACCGGTCAACTTGTGAGCATCTAGTATGCTCCGGGGTGATAGTGCAGAAGACATGACGAATATAGTAACACATAACAACACTTAGCAAATATTCAATTTCATTTCAAAACACTATATGAATTGGGTCTGTATTCATAAGTGTCTCCCACTAGTTTATCTAATTTATTCAACCCCCTAAGTGAAAATTAAGCATTCATAATGCTAGTGGGAATAGGGATCCTACATTCCATCACACAACCTCGGCTGTGGCACGAAACGTCATGTGATGTTCAATAGGCAGACAACTCTTGTCAATTACATCTTATGTTATTCCCTAATATAACTTTAGCCTCTTGAATAATTGAGTCACGGCTGTGGCACGACAAACTCAATATTCTAAGTCAAGTCTAACCCAACATTTCGTACAATTGAATCAGTCTCCAACGGCCCACGACTGTAGCACGTACCGACCTTTAGATTATAATTTAATGTACACATCTCTCTGTAATAGACAAGTATTTCTTATTTCGAAATCAAAGCCCTCGGCTGTAGCACGAAACGATAATGATTTAAAAATAAGAACCACTTTCTACCATGTTGGAAGGCTATGACCGACACAAGCCCGTTGTATCATTGGCCAATTACTACTTGATATTATTTAATTTTAGAGGGATTATATTACGTTACAATCATAATCATATTATAAAGAGATTCTTCCTTTTAAATTAAATATTTCAAATCAATAATCGATAATCAGATGATTCCCAGATCGGGTGGAGCATTGTCAAGAGGCGTCACTTAATAACCTTTTCTTACAGATAGAAATCTGTTGTTGACAGAATCTTCCTTTCTCTCAATATTGAAAATTCATATTCAATTACGTGTTTCATAAAAACAAGAATCTCATGATCGTATTTATAATATTTATATTAAGGTCATGAAACAATTTCACTATACTAGATTGTCTAACAAACGCCTTATGTTAATTAAGTTCACCTAAATCTATCATCGCATGATAAACTAAGCATATATCACATATATAAGCATGAATAAACATCAAGGTAGGCATGTTACATCATGTAGCATATTGGTCTAAGCATTATACATCTCTATGTATCATATGAGGTATTTAAAAGCAATTAAAACAGTCAAAAACAGCTTTAAAACACTTCTGTTAGCTATAAACAGTTCAAAACAATTTCAGAAAATATCATATAATATACCATTAGATGCGTCTCGAAAAGACGAATCCAACGGCACCAAGCACGCCCCATTAGGAGCATCCACGCGCCCTCATGCGCCCAAAGAACCAAATCCACGCACTGACACGCGCACACGCGCTGTCAGGCGCGTGTCTGACATCTGCCCACGCGCCTCACGCGCCCTAAGTCCTACGCTGACATCAGCATGACATCATCTGATGACATCAGCATGACGTCACCACTGGCTGACCGTTGACCCGCGCGTGTCTGACACACGTCGCGCGTAACACACGAGCGCGTGTGCCCCACGCGTGCATGTCAAACGCGCGCTCTTCTCCCCTTGTTCTGACAGTTGGCGCCGCCGTTGCTTTATCTGACAATCTCTTTTCCCGTGCACCATTACAGTGCTTCTCTTTGCAAAACACAGCAGCATAAACATATATATATATATATACTATACAGATTATATATATATATATATTTATTTAATTACGAATTTTAATTAATACAACTTTAAAAATTCATAACAATTAATCCATACATCATAAAATTATGAAAAAAATACCCAGACGATCTACAACACTTGTAGAACCCAGATCTACAGTCAAAATAATTCTAAGAAATGATTTCTAATCAGTCATAATTAATCCATGATATAACTTGTAAAAATCATAATTAATTCATACAAGCACATAAAATTCTGAAATTTTTACCACAGATCTATTTGCATACAACCTATGCTCTGATACCATTTTTGGATTTTAATCATCACGGAAGCATGGTAAAACAATTTTACACATATAAAATCCAAATAAAAGCATATAAATCGTGATTAAAACATATGAGATCGATTTCTAACCTTTAAAAGCGATCCAAAACAATGAGTGGAGATCCTTAGCAGCTGCTCCTCAAGTGTGAAGCACTCCACCAGTATCCACCAAGAAAATGATGTAATGAAGGAGGAGGAGGTGGAGAGAATTAGGGTTTTTGTAAATATTTTGGGTTGAGGCAAAAATAGGGTTTATAATG
Organism: Apium graveolens; assembly: GCF_009905375.1. Taxonomy (NCBI): domain Eukaryota; kingdom Viridiplantae; phylum Streptophyta; class Magnoliopsida; order Apiales; family Apiaceae; genus Apium; species Apium graveolens. The sequence goes on from NC_133652.1 coordinate 22,859,203, forward strand.
GTATATTTATAGGCAAAATTTTCAGCTGAAAATTTCCCATAAAATATTATTATTATTAACCCTTTATTATTCTCACTAATAATTAAAACACCTTTTAATTATTAATTCCTTTTCTAAACACTTTAAAAATAATTCTCTCTCTTGATTTAATTTCCAAAAATTAAATTCTTAATTAATAATATTAAGAACTTTTCTTAATTAATTTATAATCAATTAAATTTCATTTAATCAATTATTAAATTTGCCAATTAATTATTTATTTCATAAATAAATAATTATCAGCCATTATTAAGTAATTCCTCCACCATTAAATCATTCTCTTTTATGGTGTGACCCTGTAGGTTCAATATTAAGCCGGTAGTAGAAATAAATAATAATAAAACTATTTTATCATTATTTATATAAATTTTCTAATTCATTAAATATGATTAATTAATTAATCATATTTATTCTACATCGTGAGGGATACTTCTTTGCATATCGCGACTATCCGGATAATACGAATTCACTGCTTAGAATACCAAGAACCTATTCAGTGAGTAGTTACCGTACAATTAATTCCTTATACCCTGCAATGTCATAATTAAATACAAGGCATGGATCTTGTGTCAAGCCTATCTTATTTAATCACTTGCTATCCCATTCACTATGCTTAGTTATATTTAATGTAAATTAAAAACTCCTTTCTAATTTTATTCACTCTGGCCAGAGATTCCTGAACTGACATAAGTGGATCAGCATTGAACATTCTCTTCCTTCACTGGAAGAGGTAGATCCTTTATTGATCATGCACTATCTTCGTGTACAAATTCCTATACCCAGTAGAGCCCTTATAATTGTCCCTTGAGACTAAGAACTAAACCAAAGCATAGTTCAGTGTACACAAGATGACTATGATGGCCTCAAGTCTAAGGATACTTGTACAACTATCACTATGTGAACAACTGCTGACACGTGAGTGAACTCCATCAGTTGTTCAGCTGTGTGAGTCATGTTCAGTGAACTTATGCTATAATAAGCACCTACATACTAGCTATAATGTCACCACACAAATGTCTATGAGAATAGACATCTTTCATAATGAAGCAAGCATAGTATGTACCGATCTTTGCGGATTATTAATTATCAGTTAGTAATCCTACGACCAGGAACTATTTAAGTTTAGAGTTATCATCTTTTAGGTCTCATTATTATGATCTCATCACAATCCATAAAAAGCTTTACTCTAAACTGTGGTATATTTTATTTAAACATTTAAATAGATATAGCCCGCAATAAAAACAAAACTAGTCTTTTATTAATATCAATGAAATTAAAACATATTACATAAAAGTTATTCCTAAATCCTCATACATGATTGGACTTAAGACATATCTCTTTCAGATCTAAGGATGCTATTGTTGGAATGGCAGAGAGATGCCGATCATGGAGATGTGACGCCCCGTAGTTCACCGCGTGTACCCCTGAATTCCCTTGAGAATCAGGAGCGGCACCGCGACCATGGGAGAGCTCCTCCTCGTGGATCGAATGACATGTATGGTCGAGGATATGAAAGTGACCGCTGGAGAAGACCCCAGTGGAGGGGAAGAGGTGGAGGCCGAGGTAGATAATTGGACGGATATTGCCGCGACAACTATCGTGGCCATATGGATACTCGTGCTTACAACTTTACTGAAAGAGATAACTCTACGGAAAATGGCGGTCGTAGGGATATCTAGAATTATGATCGCGAGATACCTCAGGGCCGCGACCGAGGTCAAGGTAAAGATCCGGAAGGAGATCAAGGGCGAAACTAAGAGGTAGTGGTGGTACCTGGAGGAGGGCAAATTGATGTCCAAAATACTAATCAACAACAGGCTCTTCCATGTGGAAATCAAGTAGTGCTACCTCTGCCTCAGCCCCAAGGTCCACAACCTCACATGCAGAATATCCCCGGTATGGGAACTTTTAATATGGATGGTCTAAAGAGACTGCTCAATCATTTAGAAGGAAGAGTAATGTCAACGGCTCAAATTCCTTCGCCATTCTCTACGGACGTGAGAGAGGCTCAGTTACCAGCCGGATACCGTAACACAACTAGCGATCTCCGGTTCCATGGAAGTTCAGATCATGTAGAATTCTTGGGACGATTCAATATAGAGATGGATGTATATCAGGTTCCCGACCTGGCTCGATGCCGACTCTTGGCGGCCACTTTCAGGGAGAGCACTTATTGGGACCAAATGAAAACCCTATTCCTGACCAAGTTCCAAGCAGTTGAGAGATATGCCCCGTCTGTCACTACTCTGTCCAATGTCAAACAAAGGGAAAATGAAAGTTTGACATCTTACTTTAAAAGGTTCAACGCTGAGTCTACCAGCATGAGAGGTGCTTCAGACGAAGCTTTGAAAAGTTTTTGATAGCAGGGCTAAGGGTTGGCTCGTATTTATGGAAACATTTACAGGGAAAAGACTCGACTATTCTGGTAGATGTCTTTGCTTTGGCAGAATCATTCAAGGCCATAGAATAATCTTTGGTAGAGGTGCAACCGACCTTGCAAACAAGCCAGAGAGGCAGAGCAAGGAAGAGAGATAGATCTCCGAGCCCAAGATATCGAAGAAGTAGACGAAGCCCGAATTAGATAAATGCTATGACTATAAGGAGGGAGTGGAGCCCTCCCTCGAGCTATGACAACAGAACTAGCGGGTACACCCCTTTGGCTGCATCGATTGGGCACATCTTTGAGGGAAACAAGAACAGAGGACTTTTTAGAAAACCCCAGGCTCTATCATCTTGGAAAAGCAAAGATAAAAAGAAATATTGTGAATACCACGAATCATCCGGATACAACACACATGAGTGTCAGCAGCTAAAGGATAAAATTGAAGCTCTAATCAAGGAAGGATATCTCGGTGAGTGGGTAGTAAAGAAAGTAAGGAGGCATAAAAGTGGCGCCGACAAAGCAAAGGAAGAAGGAGGTCGCACCCCTCGGGGGCCGAACAATGAAACTCTGGAAGAAAACAAGTTTGTCAGGGATGGCAGCATCCGACAATATACAGAGAAGATCCTGGGATGGAATGTAGTATCAGAGCCTTGTTAAGATATGCCAGGGAAGCTCGGTTTAGGCCATTAACTAACGTCCATAGGGTGGAGACTCGGCCACCCAAGGTATTCAAGAAAGAATCCATGGATATCACCTTTAGGGAGGCAGATGCCAGGTGGGTACATCACCCCCACAATGATGCCTTGGTCATTTCTCTCCAAATCGGAACTAAAAACGTCTACAGAGCATTCGTAGATAATGGAAGTTCAACAAATATCCTTTACTACAACACCTTTAAAAAGATGGGATTTCCTGATCAATATGTCAGGAGAGGATTCTTGGGTCTACGATTTTTATGGTGAAGGAGTTAGAGTCATGTGATCAATTCGATTTCCATGCACCCTGGGGGAGAGTCCACTGTCCGTAATAAAGATGCTTGAGTACAAGGTACTAAATCAGGAGCCATCCCATGATGTGCTGCTAGGACGACCTTTTCTTAGGAAAATGAGGGTCATCACTTCGATCCACCATCTTACCATCAAATTTCCAACCCTGAATGGAGTTGGCAGTATAAAGGACTCTCAATATGACTCTCGAGAATGTTACATGCAGGCTGTGAGGGGCTTTAGGAGATAGGATGTCCAAGTCGGAGATGCATTAGATGATGAACGGGAAAAAAGTATCGAACATCCAATCGAGGAAATTTGGGTCCATTATTATGTTGAACAAGAAAATGAATACTCCTCTGAATTGCCTCCAACAACACTGTTCTTAGAAGACACTATCAGGATCGAGATATTGGAAGAAGAAGAGCCCCCAAATGAGATAATCCAAGCAAATTTCAATGGGGAACGGCTCGAAGGGAGATTTGATGTGTTGCAGAGCCTTAGACAAGATATATATAAGGTAGGTGCCCCTCTTCCTGAGGGCGCACCCTTATCTTCAAGGATTCTGGAAGAAGTTGATGCCCCTATACTTCAGGGCGCGCTTTCTCCCATCCCAAATCTGAAAGAAGTTTATGCCCCTGCCATACATGGCGCATCTTCAATCAAAAAAGAAGTTGAAGATGCTTCCCAAGAGGATGCGCCTTCTCAGAAAAGTAATGAGGATCATAATCAGCTCAACTTAGATCCACAGATACCAATCCCAACAGAGAAAATGGGGCCAACAGAAGACACAATCAAAATCATTGTCGACGAAAAAGATCCAAGCAAAGTTCTAAAAATTGGACCTCAGTAGGTTCCAAGGTGGAGAGAGGGGCTTTCCATATTTCTCTTGGCAAATCTTGATGTATTTGCGTGGAGCCATTATGATATGGTTGGAATTGATCCAGAAGTCATGTGTCATCGATTGAATTTTGATACCAAGCATAAAGGAATTCGATAAAAATGCAGAGCTGTAAGTGGAGAAAGGGTCGTAATATTGGTGGAGGAAGTAAACAGACTCTTGGATGTCGGACTAATCAGAGAATCTTTCTACCCGGAATGGTTTGCAAATCCGGTGTTAGTAAAAAAACCCAATGGGAAGTGTAGAACTTGCGTGGACTTCACCGATCTAAATAAAGCATGCCCAAAGGACAGCTTTCCTCTGCCGAGAATTGATCAGTTGGTCGATTCCACGGCCGGGCATGCTTTGATAAGTTTTATGGATGCGTACTCTGGCTACAATCAAATTCCTATGTATGAACCTGATTAGGAGCACACCTCCTTCATCACTGACAGAGGTCTCTACTGCTACATCGGGTTGCCATTTGGTCTAATTATTGTCAAGACAACTTACCAAAGGCTGGTGAATAAGATATTTAAAAAGCAAATCGGGAAGACAATGGAGGTATATGTGGACGATATGCTGGTAAAATCTAAGCAGACATAGGATCATATAGCAGATTTGGCAGAGATTTTCTACATTCTGAGAAAGTATAAGATGAAGCCGAATCCACATAAATGCGTATTTGGTGTTGAATCAGGGAAATTCCCGGGGTTCATGGTAAATCACCGAGGAATCGAAGCAAATCCCACAAAAATTAAGGCTCTACTAGACATGAAATCTCCAACCAACATTAAGCAAGTGCAGAGTTTAACGGGAAGAATTGCGACATTAAATCGATTTGTATCAAAATCTTCTGATAGATGCAAGGAATTCTTTAAAGAAATTAAAGGCATGGGAAAGGATTTCGTGTGGACCTTGGATTGTGAGGTACTTTTCAGAAAATCAAAGAACAGTTGAGAAATCCTCCTATGCTAGCCAAACCAGAGGATGGGGAAACATTGATTCTTTACTTGACAGTCTCAGAATATTCCATCAGTGCGGCGTTGGTAAAAGAGGAAGAAGGTCTTTAGACACCGATATATTATGTGAGTAAGAGATTGTTGGATGCAAAAACTAGGACACCAGCATGAAAAAAATTAGTATATGCCCTTATCCTTGCGGTACGAAAGTTAAGGCCATACTTCCAAGCTCATCGAATAGAGGTCCGCACCGCTTATCCTTTCAGGTATATTTTACATAAGTCAGAGTCGTCAGGGAGAATGCTAAAATTGGCAGTGGAATTGGGGCAATTCGATTTGGAATATTTCCCTCGCACGACCATCAAGGGACAAGCGTTGGCTGACTTCATGCTCGAGTTCGATTCTGAGGTAGACGATAAGGCTATAGTGTTGGAAGAACCTTCCTCACAGGGAAATTCTCTTGTCAAAATGAGAGAAGAGTTCCCACACCCTTGGTGGATCTTGCACGTTGATGGGTCCGTAAATAATAATGGAGCAGGAGCCGGGATTATTTTTGTTACCTCGGAAGGACATCATTTGATGAGTGCCATTCACTTCAAGTTTTATGTCACCAACAACGATGCTGAGTATGAAGAATTAATCAATGGCATGCAGATAGCTTTGGAAGTGGGGGTAGTGAATTTGATAGCTCAGAGTGACTCAGAGTTAATAGTAAATCAAGTCAATGGGGGGTTCTAGGCCCGAGGACCTCGAATGGAATTGTATATGAGATGTGTGCAACGTCTGCATAGAAAGTTTGGAAATGCCAAGTTGGAGGGCGTTCCAAGAGAAGAAAATAGCAATACGGATGCCTTGGCAAAGACGGGTTCACAAATGGACAGCGTTCTGCTAGGGCAAATTCCTTTAGGAATTCAAGAAATTCCAAGTATTCCAGAAGTAAGTGTGTTTCAGATGCAAAAAATCCCACAAGAAACTTGGATGACCCCTATTCATACCTATATCCAGGCAGGGACTTTGCTGGAGGACAAGCTACAGGCTCGACGCCTTCGTTATCAGGCTGCGAAGTACGTTGAGTATGATGGAGTGCTATACATGAGAGGGTTTAATCAACCGCTTTTGCGATGTGTAGATCTGGAAGAAGGAAATTATATTTTTAGAGAGATACATGAAGGAATCTATGGCAATCACTCTGGGGGAGGTTTGTTGGCATTAAAAGCCCTTAGACAAGGGTATTATTGGCCAACCATGAAAGAAGACGCTTTCAAGTTTGTTAAGGCGTGTGATCGTTGCCAATGATTTGCTAATTTTTCTAACGCCCCAACAACATCCATCCATAACTTTGTTGGAAAGTCCTTGGCCTTTCGCTATGTGGGGAATTGACCTCATTGGAGAACTTCCTAAGGCCAAGGGAGGTGTGAAGTATGCTGTAGTGGCTGTTGATTACTTTACCAAGTGGGCAAAAGCTATGCCATTGGCCACGATCACGGCTAAGAACATCAAAGATTTTATTTTCAATTCTATAGTCTGCAGATTTGGTATTCCATATAAACTCATATCTGGCAATGGGAAACAGTTTGATAGTAATGAGTTGAGAAAGTTTTGCGAAGACTTACACATCAAGAAAGATTTCACTGCAGTTTATCACCCACAAAGTAATGGTCAGACAGAAGCCATAAACAAGATTATTAAACAAACTCTAAAGGCCAAGATTGAAGAAAAGAAGAGAGATTGGCCAAAGGAAATGCCAATGGTCCTTTGGTCTTTTAATACAACTCCGAGGTCGACTACGGGCGAGACCCTTTTTTTGCTAACCTACGGGTATGAGGCTATGATTCCCGTAGAGGTGGGAGCTGGATCGTTGCGAAGGGATTTGTTCATTGAGGAAGATGTAGAAGTCAATCAAAGGCTCCATTTGGATTTGCTGGACGAAGCTAGAATGAATTCTTAGTTGAAACTTGCTGCATATCAGCTCAGAATTGCAAGGTATTTCAGTAAGAAGGTGAAGTTTGTGCCCTATAAGGTGGGGGATCTTGTGTTGCGAAAAGTCATGCCAAATACTAAAATAGCTCAGCATGGAGTGCTTGGAGCTAATTGGGAAGGACCATATAGGGTCAAAGCTATACTTTGGAAGATGACTTATCGCTTCGAAGATTTAGATGGTAAGCTCATTCCTCGAGCATGGAATGCAGAACACTTGCAAAAATATTATTTATATGGTGCGACATTGGCCCCCTCACTTCTGAGATTGATTTTTATGTAATAGACTAGTAGCAAATAAATTTCTCCTAGACTAGGGGGTAGTATGTATGACTACGAACCTTGGAACTAGCTGAAGGATAAAATTTTCAAATAAATTCCCCACAGAGCATAGTAGCCATGGGACTGGTGTAATTTTCACACTAGAGCACATTATCAATAAAAGAAAAAAGTTGTTTCAGGTGTTTGGTTGTTTGGTATTTATACTCTTAAAAAGATAAGGCGCGCCCTTCTTAGAAGTGACTTAATAATGATAATTTGGGAAAAGTTATATTAATTTAAACTGCACAAACAAAAAGATATCCATGATGTGATGCTTTACTTATAACAGTTGAATTCCATATATTAATGGATATGTAAAACCTATAGATTATGGTGAACACGCCCTCTAAATCAGAAGTTGGAAAGAATCCTGATCTAAATATCTACTAAGGTCAGAGGTGCGCCCTATGGGAAGGCGCGCCATGATCAAACATTTCGGCCAAAGTCCAAAGTTAGAACTATAAGATAAAGCAGAACAATCACATCAGTTTGACTGGGGAAAATAAGGAGGCTTACCTTTCTAAATTAGCTTTGAAATAATATCACATTCTAAGCTAACCTACGCTCAAGATATTAGGGCACACCCTTATAATACGAGGCGCCCCAAAATTCTATAATTAGAAAATTTCATCAGAATAGAAATGAAAAACATATGATTGTCATATTAAAAACAATTCCAGAAAACCAACAAGAATACTTAGTCTCACAACTTTGCACAACATCAAAAGAGGGTTGGCTCCTCAAAGTATTAAGGGATCTAGTCCAAATAGGATTTAAAAGAATCAAGGCGCGCCCTGAGAGTCTGTTGGAGGAATGGATTTGAGAGAAACTAAGTAATCAACCTCAGGGGCGTCCTTGGTAGGTTCGTCAGTGGGCGCGCCTTCTACCTCTAGCAAGCTAAGTTCAATCCTCTTATCATGAATTTCCTTAGCAAACTTCCTTTTGAACTACACCATCTCAGCAACTGTTTCCTCGCCAAATTTCTCGAAAGTGTACTCAGGATCATTCGCTACGAATCCAATCCCGTAGAAGTGAAAACCATTGGCAAAGGTTTCGTCCGTTATCATCCTTCTTTCCTCCATCCAACCATTCTTCTCTTGGTCCTCAAGGTGCTCCACCCTCAGTTTTGTCTCAACAAGTTATGTGTGGAGAGATTCAACCTTTTTGTTGGCAGTATCAAGTTGAGAAGTCAAGTTCGCCACTTCACCCTTGAGAAAAGAGATCTCGAATTCTTTTGCCTTGATGTCTTTGGAGTGGAGGAAATCCTTGTCCTTGAGGGTATTTTACAAGATATTGTTGTCTCCTTGAAGTCTTTCCATTCACACCCTCTCCTCCAGGAACTTGTCTACAGCCTGGGTTGAATGAAGCATAAGCTGGCAGGAAGCTTTGACAGAAGCTCTGATGGATTCCTCCAAGCTCATTGCTTACCATTTCCCTATTTCCTCATCAGTCACATAAAGTGATCCTACAGGGCCAAGTTGGTTAAGTGTAGAAGAAGAGTGTGAAGGCGTGCCCTCCGTTCATAAATTCTTGGACGCACCCTGTTGCTCAGTTAAATCTATCACAGTCCTTTTGACAGGAGTAGATTAAAGAACATGGGGAGTAGGAATTGGTGTCTAAGTTTTGGATGCATCTTTCCTTTGCGATTTAGACTTGGGTTTATCGCTAAGGCGCGCCCCAAATGACTTGGGAATCCTGGGAGGAGCCATTTCTGCATAAAATGTATGAAAAATGTTAGTTAACATGACAAAAAGGTGCGCCTAGACGTTAGGGCACGCTCAAACATGATTAAAGATACTATTTAAGATACAGTGCATGTGCTTATGAATATAGAATTAAAAGCAACGAATAAAGATAAATGCAAAAATGAAGCAAATAAAGTACGATATATAATATACGAATAAAGAAACTAAGGTAAAAGCAAGGTTAAACATAGAAAGGACGCGCCGTCGCCCTCAAGGGAAGGCGTGTCCTCATAAGTGTTATCATCATTCAAACCTAATGGGGGTTCACTCTGGGTGGTGCTATCTTCATGTTCTACTTCATCTTCTTCCTCATCACTGTCGATTTCTATAACATGAGTAAGGGGGATGCCTTTCCTAAAATTTATATATCTACATTTAGTCCCAACACGATCAGACAGTATGCCAACTCGTATTAGGTTCGACTCTGTGACAAGTTTCTTCAAATTCCATCTTTCTGTAGCAATCTTGAGTATGGTTTCTGCCCTTTTTTTGGTCGCACCCTCAAGATACCGCACAATGGGCTTGTTTAGTACAGGAGGGAAGAATAATATGAGAATAAAAAAAGAATAAGTAGGGCGCGCCTTTACTTGGATCTGTGTTGAACTGGATTCTAACTCTAGGAACATCATACAAGTAGAAGAAATTCTCTTTCCATCCCTTCTCGTGGCTGGTTTTCCCTGATGAGAAGCCCTTCTTGTTATGTTGTTTGTCCCCAACCAAATAATAGTATCCATGATCAGATTTTCTGAGGCTGAAGAAATGACTAACTTCTTCCATAGTAGGTGCAGGGAATCCCAGGTCCATGTACATAATGTACAGTGCAAGAACAAGCTTGTAACTGTTGGGAGATAATTGGAGAGAGGCTAAGTCATATAACTCAATCACATCCCTCAAGTAGGGACGGAGAGGCTCAGCCATACCTAGAGATACCAGCTTTGGGCTGGTAACCATCCATGGAATTCTAAAATTCTTGCCATAATTGAAGAGATGAGGGTGCATCATGCTCAGGGGCGCGCGCCCATATCCCTTCCATATCATAATACTCCATTAACCATTCTAATTGTTCATCCGAATAATTAGACGAAAGCCCCACACATAATAGCTTTCCTTGTTCCTTTCTGAAATGCTTCTTCACGGCCTCTATGGGAAAATGTGCTGGAGAGGTAGAGAACTGAAGAGTATCTTCATCGAAAAAATTCGTCTCATCGCGGAAAGGTGATGAATTCTCCTCAGGCGCGCCCTCAGAGTTAGGGGAAGTAAGCGCGCCCTGAGATGGACTATAAAAAGTCACCCTATAGGAGACTTTGAATGGGCCTGCACCAACATTGACACCAATCTCTGTGCTCCTATATTTGTCTGCATTTAAAGACCCCAACCAGTCATTATCATCGAGTTCTGTACTAACAGGAGCAGGGGATCTCTCTTTTTGAACCAGTTTTTATTTTCCACGTCTTCGAGATAAAGGGACGTTGTCTATGGAGGAACTGTTTGAAGAGTCTGCCATCAAGTTGCCTTCTTTGGAGTCTTGGACAAGGCGCAACACCCGGTTTAAAAACTCGGGAGTGTGATGGGCGTTTGGAGGTTGAGGTTTGAAGTAGGTGTTAGGAGGAGAATAAATTCCAAGGTTTAAAAGAAATTCCTTGAAGGGGTGAAAAGGAGAAGACGCGCCCTAGTCTTCCAGCTGTCAAAAGAAAAGCAAAATCATTGAGGGCGCATCCAATTCACAAAAAGGAAAAGAAAATATGAAAATTAAAAGGTGGAAGTCATGCATTGAGAAGATAGCATGCCCCATTCAGAAATTATATATATTTGATTAGGCTAAAGAGCATCCATCTTATTAATCTTTAAAGGCGCGCCCTGCGCTAAAATGGCACGCCCAGTAAAAAATTGTGTCTATTACAACACAGTTAGAGAGTTACTTAAAAGGAAAGGGAAGGCGTGCCCTATCAAAGACCAAAATAATAAAGTATAGGGGGATTGAGGGATAAGGCGCGCCTTGACAGGGGAAGTTATGTCTAAAACCTAAAAGTCTAAGTACGCTATTGATGGATAAACGAGATGGCGCGTCCTAGATAAATGTTTGCGATATACGCACTAAAAACTCATATTGGGCATATAATACTAACAATTGAAATTCTCCAAAAAACATAAATTTGAAATTCAAAACCCTATGATTTCGGATCTAAACTGTAAAATCTGAATATATACGATATATGTACAGATATATACAGGACTATACACACATATATATACATAGTAGATTGGTTGAAAAATACATAAAATAAGCAAGATGAACAGTTGCGGTATAAATCTGCCTATTGTGCTTGATAAAACTGAAGGAGGGTGGAAAAATGATTTACCTTTGTGTTTAATGAAGAGATTAGCTGGATAAAGTTGGAGAAATGATCAGAATAGGGCTGATTCCGAGCAAAAAGAAGATCCCGCCGGTGTTGATACTTCTAGAGAAAAGGGGAAAATGAAAGGAAAAGAAAGTAAAAGTAAAAAAGTAAAATAATGAAAAGTTACCTATATTTATAGCTGAAAAAGATGTGAGATAGCTGTCAATCACGTCCATCACGTTGATCACGATTCCCGAGAAAGAAGGAACCATTTTAAAACCGTTCAGAATTCAAAGAATGCGTCCTCTGAAAAGCTCGCCCTCTCTGATTATTATAGTAAATTAAAATTTGAACAAAATAGTGATGTGTACTGAGGTGGCCTTTTGAAGGCGCGCCCTGTGCGATAGTATTGGTAGTACATGAGTTTATACAAGTTTTGATAAAGACGAGAAAAAATTCCAATCCCATTTTTAATAGAATATGAAATTTGAGGGTAGTTGTTATGCCCAAAAATTGGTATAAACTTTATTCAGGACAAGATCAAATAAATTAGTCAAAATTGAGATATCAATGCCTAAAATTAAGGAAAAGATAAGGCAACTTTTCTCTATGGAAGGAACGTAAGCGCGCTCTGTGAGTAGGGAAGGACGCGCCCTATATTACGAAGGATTGATGGTAAATTGCATCTGCAAATACTGAAGGCACGCCCTCACTAGATGAGGGAGGCGCGCCTTGTTGGTTGGAAGGGAGATTCTGAATAGTTCTCTAAGGGTTGACCCCATACCTTTGGAAGGTCTTAGGGCGCGCCCTAGGAAGAAGAGATGACTTGGATGGGATTTCAGTATGGTTACTTGGACGAATTCTCTAGATGATTCAAGAATGAAGGAGGTTATTATGACTAACCTATTTGATGCAGATACTCTATTGAAGAACTCCTTCCTGTAATGTAACCTCAGGAAGACGGTGTACGTGGTCAGAGACCTCCAAGGGTATGCCTGGATGGAAGGCCTCCTCCTGTAGTCAATGAGTGTCTTCATTGGGGATGTGGGGTAAACTTTTGTGTGTGCTTTAGGAGCTCTGTCTCTGTAGTTAATGGGTGTCCTCGTTGGGAGACTTCAGAGTATCCTGTACTTTGCACCCAAAAGCTTGGGATCACTTGTCCTGCAATCTGGTAGGGGCTCCTTATCTAGGGGACAAGGATGCCTCCAACATTTGGGGTGAACCATGACTATACCTGCGTCCACGGATTAGAGAAATAGCTGGTAGCAGAGGGTTATCCTTGGCCAGGGAGATGCCTTATCCGTGAAGTCTCGAAGCCGCGGACGAGCCTTAAACTTTTGTGGTTGGGCCTTATCGGCGGACATTCCTAAAACTAGTAGAAGACAGTTTCCAATAGGTTTCCTACTGGGCCTCGGGACAAGAGATCTAAGCCTATTAGGTTTCTTGTTCCCAAAGAACTACGTTGGCTTGATTCCCTATAAATAGGGATACGTAGGAAAATTGCAAGGGGTAGGTAAGAAGCGAGAGCGCAAAAGAGCCACCACTAACCCTAAGCAATCTCAGCCACCAATAGCCATCACCACCAGACACTGTTCATAAAATTCGACAATTACTGTTCATATTTTCTGATGAAGAACCACTGTTACAGATCTTGTTTTCGGCTAAGAACCTCGAACTTTGTTGCTACCAAATTCCCCCGTCAACAGATTTCTCTGTGATTTTGGAGAGAACAGTGTATCTTCTAAATAAATTTTGTTCCTTCGTGTAATAATATAATAGCTCTTCCGGAGCCTTCGATCAATTTTATACTTACATAAATCGTCCAAACATTGCCTTCGTTCTCTTTTAAAGAGATGAAATATTTTTCAATATTAAGAATTGTGTGAGTAGTTGCGCTATCTACAAGACAAATGTCTTCCTCTTTTGTTATAAATCCAATGTGAGAATGAAAAACATCCATATTACTTCAATAATAGATAAATATATAATTAGTAATAATTATAATCATCATAAAGACATAAAGTCATAATATTAGCATAGATGAATAATCATCACAGGTAAGGTAAACAAGTACAATTATTTATTATTTGGAGCAGTGGTGTCATCAGGAGTCTCGTAAAAATCAGTTGTATCCAGATATGTCATTTTAAGGAGATTGTCTACATGTTCTTTTTCTTCAAACACCAAATTTGTTTCGATGTTCTTTCCCTTATCCTTCAGGGAGGCTTGATAAAGACCAACCAAATGTTTTGGCGTATGATGAGTACGCGACCAATGGCCTTTCATTCCATATCTGTAACATTTTTTTTCAATGATCTTTTTCTTTTTCTCCTTGTCCATATTTTTCTCCAACTTCTAGTTGGCATTTGACTTATTGAACTTGAAAGACGGGTGCTTTTGGACTTGAGAACCACGACCATATGCTCCATATCCATGACCATAACCACGCCCAAGGCCTCAATTACCATCTCGTCCACGCCCATAATTATATGTTGCCATATTCGCTTCAGGGAAAGGGCTAGATCCAGTTGGGAGAGACTCATAATTCTTCATCAAAAGCTTATTATTTTGTTTAGCAACAAGAAGACAAGAAATTAAATCTGAATATTTTGTAAAACCTTTTTCATGATATTGTTGCTGGATGAGTACATTTGAGGCATGAAAAGTGGAGTAAGTCTTTTCTAACATATCTTCATCAATGATTTTTTCTCCGCATAGTTTTAGTTGAGAAGTTATTATTGTGCAAGACATGCCTGTACTATAACAAGACTAAGTCATATTGACAACCCTAAGATTTAGTTGTATGATAGTCTAAATATGTATTTTGTATTGTATTACTTGAGTCTGTAAAAATGTCAAAGATCAGATTGGAGTATTTTTCTGTAAACAGTCTCAAGCCTAAAAATAAACTCTGGAAGAAGATCAACAAGATCATGCCTCAGAGAAAAGGTGAAGAAGCTTGGAGTTGAATAAATCTGTTTGAGCAAAAATGTTCTAAGTCAAGATATCTACAAGTAACAGATCAAGTCATATAGAGAAGTCATTCGAGAACTCCAGAATGACTTATCGAGAAGTCCAAATTGGCTTATAGAGAAGTCCCAGAGATATCGACAAGTCAAAAGAAGATATGAAGATTGGAGATATAGACAAATCAATTTTTCATTAGAGATCTCAGAGATATCTACAAGTCAAAATGTATATAGAGATCTCTGAGATGTCGACAAGTCATTTTGCATATAGAGAACTCAGAGATATCGATAAGTCAAAATGAAGATATGAAGATTGGAGATATCGAAAAGTCAATTTTCTCATTAGAGATCTCAGAGATATCGATAAGTCAAAATGCTTATAGAGATCTCAGAGATATCGACAAGTCATTTCTATATGCAGAATTTTGGAGACCCCGACAAGCCAAATTCACTTATAGAGAATTCAGAGACCTCGACAAGATAAAGACACTTATAGAGAACTAAGAGATCTCGATAAGCCATTATAGTTATCGAGATGTCAGTTCTTTATACAACAAACTAGAGATCTCGATATGAACCTCAAGTACAGGATGCAAACAAGTTAAATATTCAAGATTATCAATTAACAAATGATCTAATTACTTAGATTGAAAAGTCTACAAAATCAGCTTGAAGAGTGCAAGATCAAAAGCTAAGTTTAATTGACAAAGAAAAGTCACAGACCTACACGATTTACAAAGATACATTAAGCCAGAAATGGAAAGCTTTAGAGATAACTAAAAGTAGGGTTTAGTAAATTTTATTGCATATTGTGTAAACCTGTGTTCACTAATCTATAAAGTAAACACTGGTCCTTTGTTTTAGTTATAACAAATAGATCTATATTTTCTTATAACTCTCACAAGAAAGAAGCTGAGTTCTTTAACTACAAAGAACCCAGGATTGTAGCAAGACATACTTAATTTTAATACAAAGTTAAGTGAGTTTTGAAAATACTGTGTTTATTGTGCATGCTTTGTTTATTATGTTAAACAAAATATCTCTACAAATTACATAGCTCTGTTCACCATTCCAAATAGTTGCAAAAAGAGTCAAAAATATCTAAAAAATATTCACCCCCTCCGTGTTATATTCAATATCTAACAAGTGGTATCAGAGCAAAATCTGAAAGTAAACAGATCAAGATCTTGGAAGAATGAATACACAAAAGATAAGCAATATAAAGATATCAGCCTTTGATAAGACTAACTACACATTATGTAAAAAGAAAATGATGTTGTTTCCAAGGATGGCCAATCCCTTGTACATCCAGATTCTGAAAAATGGACCTTTCACTCCTATAGAAAGGATTGAAGAATCTACAGATGAAGACATGGTCATCCCAACTCATTATGGTCCTAAAGATCTTTCAAAATACACAGAAAATGAGAAAGAAAAAGTGTCTCTTGACAGTGGTCTGCAATTAATTCTGATAGAGTAACTTGATAATGTCATGTACAACAATATTGTCAACTATGACACGGCTAAATAGATTTGGGAGAAAATAGAAATTTTGTGTGAAGGTACAGAGGAAGTTAGATCCAACCAAAGGAGAATACTGGTGTCTCAGTATGAGGGTTTCATGGCTAAACCAAAGGAGAGTATTACTGATATGTTTGAAAGATTCAATAAGCTGATTAATGACCTGCAACTTCATGGAAAATACTATGAAGCCAAGGAGATTAACTTGAAATTTTTGCTTACCCTTCCAGACCATCTTGAACAGAAAATTTCACCTATAAGAGAAGGAAGAGACTTGAGCAGAATGACATTGCAGGTTTTATATGGTATTTTAAAAACCTATGAACTGGAAATGATTCAAAGAAAATCTTTAAGAGCTGGTCAAGCGCACATTATTAATGCTTAAGTGCACTAGTTGATAATGATTGTAATTCATCTGATGATGAACAAGAAATCCAGAATCCAATTGTCTTGAGTGTTGAGCAAAAGAACAAGGAGCCACAGAAGCAAGTCATTTTGAAACTTGAAGAAGATGAGTTCTATACCTTGGATGAACTGGATCAGTTGGATCAGTCCATGGCTTACCTAGCAAGGAAATTCTCTAATATTAGAGTGAAGAAGTCAAAGTTCTTCATGAATAAAGGATAAACATTCAACAAGGACAACAGCTGGAAAGGAAAAGCTCAGTACAACTCCAGTGGCAAAAGTGGCTACAAAACTGGATCTGTTGACAGATCGAAAATAAGATGCTTCAATTGTGAGGAACTGTGCCACTTTACCATAGAATGTAGAAAGACAAAGAAAGTGGAAAAGGACAAGGATATTTGGAATTGGAGGCTAAGTATGAAGCTCTCTTGAAGAAATAGTCTGGAAAATCTTACATTGCAGAAGGAAATAGTTGGGATGATTCTGATAATGATGAAGATGAGGAATTTGAAAACTATGCACTCACGGCCTTGGAGCAAGGAGAGTCATCCTCATCAAAAATAGAGGTACAACTCTTACTACTATTGATTTAAATGCTAGTCAATATAAGGAGACTGTCGAAAAGATGAGTGTAGAGATGTTTCACATATACACAAGCATGGTGGCAGCTACTGAGGAAGTGAGTAGGTTGTCAAAAGTAAATGAGAAGCTTGAGATTGAGAAACAAAATTTGGAACTGCATCTTGTTGAGCTTGAAACTGTCAAGCAAGAAAATGAATATCTAAAGAACAAGCTAAAGTGTGCTACTGAGATAGAAGTTGTGTTGAGGGAGAAGCTAGAGAAGAATGAGGTGAAGCCGAAATCATTCAGAAATACATCTCATCTAGTTGGTCAGTACCATGAGAAGAACAAGCCATGTGCTAACATATCTATTGGATTGGATTATGATGCATTGAACATCAACATGAAAGTTGAAGGTGACAAGGGAAAAACAGTTGTAAATGAAGATGTCCCAGCTATGCTGAAAAAGGTTGGTTCACCACTGTTCAAAGCTTGTGAAGTAAATTTCAGTGAAGAGGAGTTGATCATAAAGCAAGAACTTGCTGATGAGGATAATGAAAAGAAATGCAAAGAAATAACTCCACCTTCTAAAACTAAGAAGAAGCCCATGATGGATAAAACCCCCAAGAAACCAATCAAGGAGGTTAAGACTGAGAATGCAGGAAAGAAGAAGAAAAACAGAAATGGGAAGATTGGGATAAACAAGAGCAATAACTTTGCATTTGTTATAGATGCTCCTAGGAAACAGTGTCAGAAATGTGGCCATACAAATCATCTAACTCACCTTTATAAAAAGGTTGTTTGTGAGCTAAGATTGGGAGCATATAAATATAATGAAGCAAAGACTGAAGATCACTACACACTTAATCCTCATTGCATGCATGTCAAAATGAAGAAAGTCATATGGATCATAGATAGTGGATGCTCAAGACATATGACAGGTGATAAGGCCCTGCTATCACAGTTTGAAGAGATGGATGGCCCATTAGTTACTTTTGGTGACAACATCAAAGGTTTCACATTGGGATATGGCAAATTAATTTCTCGAAATGTTGTCATTGAAGATGTAGTGTGACGACTGGGAATTTCACGACATGATTAAGTGAATAAATTATAATTATGTGGTGTAATTATAAATTATGTGATTTAATAAAAGGTTAAATGATTTTGTTGATTAATTATCTTTATTGTATATTAATAACTGTGAATGTAAAATGACACGTTCCAGTTTGATGAGTCAGCTTAGGGGATAAGCTGTGTTATCGGGCCGTCAGGTAAAACGGGACCCATTTTAAAAGAGATTAAAAGTATTTAAATGTGAACTATGTGTTGTTATGTGAAATGGAAATGTTTAAAAGAATATTATATTCCAGTGGCGTGTCAGTTGGTATGAAGTATTGATTGTGAAGCGTTATTGAAACGCTCAGCGTTGGGCCGTTAGACAGGACGTGAACTGTTATGCGAAAAGGGGAATAATAATAAAAAGGGAAATTTTATGATCGAATATGAGTCGTGATATGTGAATACATGCTATTGCTTGAAAATATGCTTGATTATGTGCTCTATTGATTTTTAAATGATTTTAAAGGATTTATTTGATTTAAAATAAGGTATATTAAACCTTTAAATGTTTTTATAAAATTATCCGAGCATGTTCAAGGTGTGGAGTTGGTTTTTTTTATCTTTAAAATAGTCCTAGAGACTTTATAAAAATGGTAGATGGATTTATTTCGTGATCCGTGTATTTTAAAATGATTTTATTGAGTTATAATTCTATTTTGAACGCAATCTTGTAAAATCCGTAATAAATCAACCGTTCGCTCAAAAAAATATTCTGAAAATATGGCTGAAAAGCAAATTTCGAGATCCACGTTCTAAAATTTTGATTCTTTTCATTCCCATCTTTTCTGAGAGAGTTATTCATTATTTAGAATTCGTTTTTAGATTGAGAATAAAAGAAAAGAGAAAAAGGAAAATCAAAGTATGGCGCAATGACCTTAAACCCTTGCCAATTCAATATATATATATATACTCTCTCCCCTCCCCTTTCTTTTTCTTTCATCCAGCTCTACTCTCTCTTCTCTCACTTTCTCTCATCTCTCTCACTCTCGAAGACTCTCTCTTTCTCTCTTTTCCTCTCGTACAACTCTCTTTCTCCATTGATCTCTATGAATTCCTTCATGAAACTTCATTTCTAATTCATATGTGAGCTCCATATCATGTACATGCGTGTGTAGGTGCTTGCATGCGAGTGTGTGTGTTTGGATTCGGTGATGAACCGAAGGCCGAATTCTTGCCTTCTTTTGAATGATCGACTTGGATTTCTATGATTTCAGTGATGATTGTGTATTGCATGTGTTAGTTGTTGTATTTTTTAGGTGAAAATTGGAGGCTCAAGTTTGGAAACCACCGAATGGGGGCACCACCGTAAAACCACCGCCACCGGTGATGAACTCTGGTGAACCGGTGGTGAGTAATGATGTACAAACTGAACTCTAGATTCCTAAAACTTGATTTTCAAAAGTTGCATGTGATGTTTCTTTTAAAACCCGAATGGTTCTTGATTTTTGTTAAAGATTAAGTTGAATTTTTGTTGATAAGAATGGTTTATTGTTGATTGATTTTAGAAATTAGATTGAGATATGGTTTAAAGATTTAAAATGATGCATGCATGTAGTATCTTGATAATTGTGGTAGTTGTCACTAGAGATCATGATGTAGTTAGTTAGATTGATGGAATAAAGACTAAATTGATGTTTGCATGTGATGTTTTTGGGGAAATTTGGATAGTATAATTCGAGTTTATAAGAAAATTAAGATGATTTATCTGCTCAAGGTGTTGCTCATATGTTTTCATAAGTTATAATGTTGAATTGAGGTTAAAATTGAATAAATAGTGGTTGCATGGTAAGGAATGGTGTTGTATTTGGTAAAATTAAGATTTATAAGAATCGTTTGATTTCTTGCTTGTGTTTGTGATATAGCCGAATGGATCATAGTTGTAAAAGGGTTTATCTCTAATAAAAGTGGTCGATTTGATCCTAGGGATCATAAAGCCGAATGCATGTAAGATTACTAAGAATTATTTGGTTTATTTGGTGGTTTTGGTTCGAATTAAATAGAATCAAAGGAAGGGTTGAGTCGTCTTGATATGAGATTGTATGATTATTATTTTAACTCGAGTATAGAGTTTGGATACAAGGACTATATGCTATGTGTTGTAATTGCGTCGCAATATGTGATTCGATGACTATTTGGTTAAACTATACGAGTATATTGTATAAGCGTGCTATGTGAATAAGGTTGAGTATATATACTCTTAGGGTATTGCGATAAAGGGAAATTGTTAAGCATTCTGGGAACGTCGAATGGGAATTTAATTAGTGTTTTGATTTTTGGATTGTAGATTCGGAGCGTGATGGCATTCATGCTAGGAAAGGGAAAGGTGTACTAGGTGGCCGTAGTTCAACCCTTGTGCAACAGGAAAGCGAATTCAGGAAAGTAACTCTGCCTACTTGTAAAACTTGTGTATTGAAAAGGATATTGATGATGCCATGATAGAGTAATGATCTTTTATAACACTTGTGATAACCTGTTATTGATTCTTTAGAAACCCTGTTATTGTATCTTGTGAACCTGTTATTGATTCTTGTAATGACTTGATATGATTATTGTTCAAACCTTTGTAGTAACCTTTTTATTCATATCCTGATCACCTGTTGATACCTTGAATTCTTGTAAACCCTATAAGAACCTTTATGAACTCTCTTGCGTAATGATCCTTCATTCCTTTGTTTACCTTATTCCGTAATGATCCTTGGAACTGTTTTGATTCCCTAACTTGTATACCTTGATATCATTTGATCAAGATCCTTAGCATTGAACTTTGCTTGCCTTTGATTCATTCACTTTCTTTGAATCCTTGAAATGGAACTTAAGAATGAGTTTTGACTTGAAAGTGTCTGAATGATTTCATATTCTTGGTAATGTTAAAATGAACTTAGTAAAACCTTTCTTTTCCAACACAAAATTCCCGATGGATTACATTGAGACGTAAGAGACTAGTGGGACTAGTCCAGTAATATAAGAGACTAGCGGGGCTAGTCCAATTTAAGGCTGAAATCATGCCATAGGTACCTTAACAACCAGATGGAGGTCGGTATGGGATGATCACCCGTATTATTATTATGAATTGAAAGTTGAAGTAGTCCAATTAAGGGTTCACTATTACTTTATAAAGGATATTGAATACATTGCTTTAGAAAATTGATTCTTTGAAAATGAAATGGTTTTTAATGATTCGAAATGAGTTGATTGTGTTATTATTTAGCATACAGCTTTGAGAAACCTGATTCTAATTCTGATATTATTGTCAATCATATAATTGATTCCCAAAGATGAATAGATTCTCTCTTTCCATTTGAAAGATCCTTGAGATCCCGTTGATGATATGTAATGAATGTCGGCTTTCACCTTATCTTGAACCTTGATTCTTGAAAAACCAACTATTTCTTCATAAACCTTCCCTAGCCCAAAGATAGAAATCTGCCACTTAGAATTTTAAAAGAGAATGCCTTAAAAGTCTTGTGAATAGATTTTGATTATTGCATCATAGAACTGTCATTTAGTTACTTGCTGAGTTTTATACTCATATATTATGTTTTGTTCTAACCATGGCAGTTAAGCAAGAGGATGGCCAGACTTAGGCGCACTGCTCGTAAGAGCGTACCTGGTGGCCCCTACCGTGTTGTAGGCTTCCAGATGCCAGAGCATGTAGTATAGGTTGTGTGTGAGAAAGCGCTTAGAAGGAAAGTTGGTAAAGATACAATGAGTTATTTGTCGGTTCCAAGTCAGAATCGAATGTGTAAACTAAATATTATTTTGGGTTGTAATATATATATTATCTGGTTGGTAGTTGTAATCTTGTCTCAAACTTAATCCTGTTTGATCCTATTATTAGTTAATCGGGGTTTATGCTTATCTAATGTTAGTTTAAAGGTGTGTGGGTCCTCATTTCATAACCCCGAGATTGAGGGTGTCACAAGTTGTTATCAGAGCTACAAGATCTAGTCCCTGAGACAAGTTAGGATAAAAGGGTATTTTGGGTTATATATTTATATTGTGAGAGTGTTCAACATATATATAGTTGAGTTAGACTATTAGGTATAGTCTAAGGAAAGTGAATAGGCTAAAGTGGCAACTAGAGTTATGGTGTGAGTCTATTGGAAGTTTTATTTAACCCTAAATTGTTTCTTGGTTGTTGTTTTATGTTTTCTCTCAGGCTTCCCAATAGTGGTAATGATTCTGATTCAGAGATTAGTTTGACTGGTACCCCAGTGGACCTCATTCCACCCTCTTTAGAGGAGCCTGTGTATGTTAGTTTAGATCCAATGGAGGATCCATCTGAGAGTATTGAGGTTCCTATGCAAGTATCACCCTTGAGGCCAGAGTCAGAAACCCCATCCCTTGAGCCAGAGTCTGAGATGCCTAAGATTGTGCCTGTCAGTGTTGGTGGCAAGTTAGCCCAGGATCGAGACTTTGTTTACTCTCGCATCCCTGAGTTGGGAGCTTTGGTGGATAGGTTAGTTCAAGACTCTAGGCAGAGGACTTCAGTTGGGGAGGAGGAGTGGAGAGCTAGGATTCAGTTGGTGGAGAAGGTTTCCCGGAGGAGATTGGATGAGGGGCCATCCACTAGTGATACTGATACTGAGGTCCGGAGGCTGCATAAGATCATTCGTTGGATGTTGATTATGTTGAGAGAGATTCAGAATGATTAGATGATAGTGTTGATCATGCGGGACATCTGGTGGAGCTCATAGTTGTTGTTGTTTCTTTTCAGCGCCAGTAGGCTTGGGATACTTGGACAGATGCCGGGATCCCTTTTTTATTTGTTATATTGTATTGTATTTCAGAACTTGGTATTGTAGAAGTAGTTGTTAGAAGTTAGAGGTATATAAGGGGATGTTTTCCAGTTTTTCCTCTATTTAACCCTGCTATATTATTACACCTTATTTCAGAACTTGTCATAGTCAGACTCTTTATCTATGGTTTGTTGAATCAATCATATATCTCGTTTCCTATTATGGACCCTGAAATCTTCATAACTGTTTTGCTTACCATGTTTCTATATAACCGTATTTAAAATTTCATAAAATCGTACCCTGTGCCATGAGAAAATACCAATGATATGAGAAATTAGATAGTAATAGGATCGCATGTGCAAAATTAGGTAAAGCTTAAAACCCGCAAAAGTGATTTCGTACTAAAATGTTGTTATATATATCAATGCCATGCTATCGTATTTCTAAATAATTGCTCAATCAGGTTTGTAAGAAATGGCCAACTCCATGCTATCGTATTTCTAAATAATTGCTCAATCAGGTTTGTAAGAAATGGCCAACTCACCAAATCACCAAGAAGAAGAAATTCAAACCCAAGACCAAGAACTAAACCAATATACCACTATGATGAGCCGACTTGCTCAGCTTTTGCAACAACCCATAGCCCCTAAAGTTGGAAACTTCAAACATTTTTAATCTGTTCATCCCCTAAAGTTCTTAGGTTTGCCCGACCCGATAAAAGCTCAGTCGTGGTTACGAGAAATGGAGAAAGCGTTTGAGTTAGCAGAAGTTAAAGATGAAAAGAAAGCTCAGTATGCGAGTTATTATCTTAAGGATGAGGCAAGTTTCTGGTGGGAATCTTCTAAGTCTTTACTTGAAGGAAAAGTTTTATCGTGGGAAAAGTTTACTGAGATGTTTATGGAAAAGTACTTGCCAAGTTATATGCAAGATCAGCTAGAGATGAAGTTTCTAGATCTTAGAAAAGAGCACATGTCGGTGGCGGAATATGAAGTGAAATTTTCGGAGTTATCTAGGTTTCTACCTAAGTATGTGAATACGGAGGCGAAGAAGGCCAAAAGGTTCCAGCATTGACTTAAGCCATGGATTCGGAGTCAAGTGGCACTATTAGAGATTATGAACTATGCCGCTTTGGTGCAGAAGGCAATGATAGTGGATGGAGAGCGTGAAGCTGCAAAAAGAGAAAATTAAGGAAGGAAAAGGAAGTTTGAGAGCTCGGAACAAGAACAAGGAAGTTCGAAGTTTAGAGGGAAGTTTGGTAAGAATGGTGGAGGTCAGAATCAAAATTTTCAAAAGTTTAAACTCGGGAACGGAGCTCAGAAGAATCGTTTCCAGAAGGCCGGACAACCGGGAAAGGATAATAGACCTCAGATTCATGAATATAAAGTTTGTAGGAAGAGACACCCGGGAATATGTAATAAGCTGGATGTGACTTGTTTTAAGTGTAATCTGAAAGGGCATTATTCGTCGGAGTGCCCAAATGGAGCAAAGAAGCAAGAATTAACCTATTTTAAGTGTGGAAAAGTGGGCCATATGGCCAGAAACTGCAAGGAGCCTGTTCAAAAAGCAAATGTTCTTAGGATTGCTAGACCGCCACTTCTCCCAGCACCAACAGCTCGACCCAGAGCTAGAACCTTTAACATGGCAATGAAAGATGATGTGCAAGATATGGATGTGGTGGCAGGTATGCTTGTTATAAACTCAGTAGAAGTAAAAGTATTAATGGATTTTGGAGAAACTAGATCCTTTATTTCTGAAAGTATTCTTGATAGACTAAAATATGATGCGTACCCTCTTGAACCCAATTTGATTATAGAAGTAGCAAATCAAGAGAAAGTCATTGTTAATAGGGGTTTTCCCAATTACAACGTGGTTATAGAAGGTCAGCACTTTTTTGCTGACTTAATTCCTTTTAAGTTAGGAGAATTTGACGTTATATTAGGAATGGATTGTTGTCGAACCATGAGGTGCAATTAGAGTGTAAAAGCAAGAAGGTGAAGTTGAAGACTAAGGATGGTATCGAAGTGATATTCAAGGGAAAAAGACAAGAGAAGAAGTTTCTAACGGCTATTCAGACAAGGAGATTGTTACGTCAAGGATGCGAAGCTTATTTGGCTCATGTCAAAGATGTATTAGAGAAAAAATCCGTAAGGGTTGAGGATATTCCAGTAGTAAGATATTTTTCCGATGTGTTTCCAGATGAATTACCTGGACTACCTCTAGATCGAGAGATCGAGTTCACGATTGATTTAGCTCCTGGAATGAAACCTGTATCGAAGGCACCCTATCGTATGGCGCCAATTGAGATGAAGGAGTTAGCAACACAATTGCAAGAATTGTTGGATAAAGGAGTTATACGCCCAAGTTTATCCCCATGGGGTGCACCAGTATTATTTTTGAAAAAGAAAGATGGAAGTATGAGGTTGTGCATTGATTATCGTGAATTGAATAAGTTGACGATTAAGAATAAGTACCCTCTACCGTGAATCGATGAATTGTTTGATCAGTTGAAGGGAGCTACTTGTTTTTCCAAGATTGATTTGAGATCTGGGTATCATCAGCTAAATATTAAAGCGCAAGATATACCCAATACATCATTTCGAACGAGATATGAACAATATGAGTTTTTGGTAATGGCATTTGGTTTGACAAACACGCCAGCCGCATTTATGGATCTTATGAACAGAGTGTTCAAGCAGTATTTGGATAAGTTCGTTATCGTGTTTATCGATGATATTTTGATATACTCCAAGATGGAGGAAGACCATATGGAGCATTTGAGGATTTCTTTAGAAATCTTGAGAAAAGACAAGTTATACGCTAAGTTTTCAAAGTGTGAGTTTTGGCTGAAGGAAGTACAGTTTCTTGGACATGTAGTAAATAGTGAAGGAATTAAAGTAGACCCATCCAAGATAGAAGCTGTAATGAATTGGGAAAGACCTAAGACCCCTATAGAGGTCAGAAGTTTTCTGGGATTAGCAGGATACTATAGAAGGTTTGTGCAAGATTTCTCTAAGATTGTTGTCCCATTGACCAAGTTGACCAGGAAGAATGAGAAGTTTGTATGGACGGATAAATGTGAAGAAAGTTTTCAAGAGTTGAAGAAGAGGTTGGTAACCGCCCTAGTTTGGTGTTACCAGATGAAAAATGAGAGTTTGTGATCTTTAGCGATGCTTCGTATAAAGGGCTAGGATGTGTGTTAATGCAACATGGGAAAGTAATAGCGTATGTGTCAAGGCAACTAAAGCCACATGAACAGAAGTATCCCACACATGATTTAGAATCAGCAGCGATTGTGTTTGCTCTTAAAATTTGGAGGCATTACTTGTATGGAGAAAAGTGTCAGATCTATACGGATCATAAGAGTTTAAAGTATATTTTTACTCAGAAGGAGTTGAATATATGACAAAGAAGATGGTTATAACTGATCAAAGATTACGATTGTACGATAAGTTATCACCCTGGAAAAGCGAATGTGGTAGCATATGCTTTAAGCCGCAAAGAAAGATTGAATATGTTAACTTCATCAAAGGAATTGATCAGATTTTGAAAAGCTAAAGATAGAAGTGCAGATTCCAGAGCTAGAAAGAGGAGCCCTGTGTGCAATGTCATTTCAACCAGAAATTTTGGAAAAGATTCGATGTTGTCAAGAACAAGTAATGAACCACGAGAAAGATAAGTTGTCTGGAGAGGAAGTAAAAGCTCAAAAGGATGAAAAAGGCATATATCGTGTTAACTCGCGTATTTGGATACCTAACATTGTGGAACTGAAGCATGAGATTTTGCACGAAGTGCATAACTCCAGATTTTCAATTCACCCTACAAGTACAAAGATGTGCAAGGACTTAAAAGAGAGTTATTGGTGGCCAAACATGAAAAAGGAAATTGCAGAATGGATAAGTAAATGTTATATGTGCCAAAGAGTAAAAGCGGAACATCAACGACCAAGTGGATTGCTTCAACCACTTGACATACCTGAATGGAAATGGGAACATATCACGATGGATTTCGTGGTAGGTTTTCCAAAGACCAAGTCTAATCATGATGCAATTTGGGTGATAGTTGACCGATTGACAAAGTCAGCACATTTCTTGCCCATCAATGAAAGATATTCATTGGAAAAGTTGGTCAAATTGTATTTGGACGAGATTGTGATGCATCACGGAGTTCCAGTATCTATCGTGTCTGATAGAGATCCGAGATTTAACTCAAGATTTTGGCAACAATTTCATGATCATTTGGGAACTAAATTGAAGATAAGCACGACATATCATCCGCAAACCGACGGACAAAGTGAAAGGAAAATTCAAACGATCGAGGATATATTGCGAACCTGTGCAATAGATTTAAAAGGAAATTGGGATGATCATTTGCCATTGATTGAGTTTTCCTACAACAATAGTTATCACGCGAGTATTGGCATGCCGCCTTATGAAGCGTTGTACGAAAGAAAATGCAGATCCCCTAAATATTGGGACGAGGTTGGTGAGCGTAAACTAATTGGCCCAGAGCTAGTTCAACAAATGAAAGAGAAAGTGGAAGTGATTCGTAAAAGGATAATTGCTGCTCAAGATCGACAAAAGAAGTACACGGATCGAGATCAGAAAGATTTGCAATTTGAAACCGGAGACAAAGTGTTGTTAAATCTATCTCCATGGAAAGGTTTATCCCGATTTGGGAAGAAAGGAAAGTTGAGTCCTAGGTATATTGGACCATTCGAAATATTACGACAAGTTGGAAAAGTGGCATACGAATTAGCGTTACCTCCGCAGATGCAACATCTTCATAACGTGTTTCACGTTTCTCTCCTAAAGAAATATAATGATGATGCAAGCCATGTGATTGAATTAGAACCAGTGGAAATACAACAATTATGTGGAACAACCGGTTCAAATCTTAGATCGAAAAGAGAGAGCGCTAAGAAATAAGTTGTACCTCTAGTTAGAGTGTTATGGAGAAATCCCATAGTCGAAGAGTCAACTTGGGAATTAGAAAGTGAAATGCAAGAAAAGTATCCCCATCTATTTGCTTAGACTAGATTCTGGGGACAGAATCCTTTTATGGGGGTAGATTGTGACGACGGGGAATTTCGCGACATGATTAAGTGAATAAAGTATAATTCTGTGGTGTAATTATAAATTATGTGATTTAATAAAGGGTTAAATGATTTTGTTGGTTAATTGTCTTTATTGTATACTAATAAATGGGAATGTAAAATGAAACGTTCCAGTTTGATGAGGCACCTTAGGGGATAAGCTGTGTTGTCGGGCCGTCAGGTAGAACGAGACCCGTTTTAAAAGAGATTAAAAGTATTTAAATGTGAACTATGTGTTGTTATGCGAAATGGAAAGGTTTAAAAGAATATTATATTCCAGTGTCGTGTCAGTTGGTATGAAGTATTGATTGTGAATCGTTATTGAAACGCTCAGCGTCGGGCCGTGAGACAGGACGCGAACCATTATGCGAAAAGGGGAATAATAATAATAAGGGAAATTTTTTGATCGAATATGAGTCGTGATATGTGAATACGTGTTATTGCTTGAAAATACGCTTGATAACGTGCTCTGTTGATTTTTAAATGATTTTATAGGATTTATTTGATTTAAAATAAGGTATATTGAACCTTTAAATGTTTTTATAAAATTATTCGAGTATGTTCAAGGTGTGAAGTTGGTTTTGTTATCTTCAAAATAGTCCTAGAGACTTTATAAAAATGGTAGATGGATTTATTTCATGATCAGTGTATTTTAAAATAATTTTATTGAGTTATAATTCTATTTTGAACGCAATCTTGTAAAATCCGTAATAAATCAACCGTTTGCTCAAAAAATTATTCTGAAAAAGTGGCTGAATAGCTAATTTCGAGATCTACGTTCTAAAATTTTGATTCTTTTCATTCCCATCTTTTCTGAGAGAGTTATTCATTATGTAGAATTCGTTTTTAGATTGAAAATAAATGAAAAGAGAAAAAGGAAATTCAAAGTATGGCGCAATGACCTTAAACCCTTTCCAATTTAATATATATATATATATATATACTCTCTCCCTTCCCCTTTCTTTTTCTTTCATCCGGCTCTACTCTCTCTTCTCTCACTTTCTCTCATCTCTCTCACTCTCGAAGACTCTCTCTTTCTCTCTTTTCCTCTCGTACAACTCTCTTTCTCCACTGATCTCTATAAATTCCTCCATGAAACTTCATTTCTAATTCATATATGAGCTCTAAATCATGTGCATGTGTGTGTAGGTGCTTGCATGCGAGTGTGTGTGTGTGTTTGGAATCGGTGATGAACCAAGGCCGAATTTTTGGCTTCTTTTGAATGATCGACTTGAATTTCTATGATTTCAATGATGATTGTGTATTGCATGTGTTAGTTGTGTTTTTGAGGTGAAAATTGGAGGTTCAAGTTTGGAAACCACCGAATGGGGGCACCACCGTGAAACAACCGCCACCAGTGATGAACTCTGGTGAACTGGTGGTGAGTAATGATGTACAAACTGAACTCTAGATTCTTAAAAATTGATTTTCAAAAGTTGCATGTGATGTTTCTTTTAAAACCCGAATGGTTCTTGATTTTTTTTAAAGATTAAGTTGAATTTTTGTTGATAAGAATGGTTTATTGATTTTAGGAATTAGATTGAGATGTGGTTTAAAGATTTAAAATGATGCATACATGTAGTTTCTTGATAATTGTGGTAGTTGTCACTAGAGACCATGATGTAGTTAGTTAGATTGATGGAATAAAGACCAAATTGATGTTTGCATGTGATGTTTTTGGGGAAATTTGAATAGTATAATTCGAGTTTATAAGAAAATTAAGATGATTAATGTGCTCAAGGTGTTGCTCATATGTTTCCATAAGTTATAATGTTGAATTAAGGTTAAAATTGAATAAATAGTGGTTGCATGTTAAGGAATGGTGTTATATTTGGTAAAATTAAGATTTAGAAGAATCGTTTGATTTCTTGCTTGTGTTTTATTATAAAGCCGAATGGATCATTGTTGTAAAAGGGTTTATCTCTAATAAAAGTGGTCGATTTGTTCCTAGGGATTCACAAAGTGAATGCATGTAAGATTACTAAGAATTATTTGGTTTATTTGGTGGTTTTCGTTCGAATTAAATGGAATAAAAGGAAGGGTTGAGTCGTCTTGATATGAGAGTGTATAATTATTATTTTAACTCGAGTATAAAGTTTGGATACAAGGATTATATGGTATGTGTTGTAATCGTGTCGCAATATGTGATTCGATGACTATTTGGTTAAAGTATACGAGTATATTGGATAAGCGTACTATGTGAACAAGGTTGAGTATATATACTCTTAGGGTATTGCGATAAAGGGAAATTGTTAAGCGCTCCGGGAACGTCGAATGGGAATCTAATTAGGGTTTTAATTTTTGGATTGTAGATTCGGAGCGTGAGGGCATTCAGGCTAGGAAAGGGAAAGGTGTACTAGGTGGCAGTAGTTCAACCCTTGTTATTCCCTAACAATACAACAAGAATTACAGAAGGGGGGTTGAATGTAATTCTGGCTTCTTTCCTGATTTTAAAATTTTTCTAACTTAATACATATAACAGTGTTTGATTTGCTAAAGTGCGGAATAGAAAGATAATTGAAATCAAAACACTAAGTAATAAAACACAAGCTTTAAACTTTCTGGTGGATTTGAATGTATCCACCAGATATATATATATATATATATATATATATATATATATATATATCAGATTGAGAACTTTGTGAAGCTTTGAATAGCTCACAGCTGCTTTACAAGTTGAACAAACAAACTACAGAGAAATTCTTACAAGTACAGCCTTATTTGTTTCTCTGAGAAATGTATTTGCTTAGTTGTTTATTCTACTTGCTACTCTTGGTTTATATATCACCAAGTTACATGATAGTAAGACAAGATAATAAAACAAAGTATATCTAGCCTAACTCCATGCTGCTTCACTACTCTATTCCAGCATCTTTAAATATCTTCATATTTGCATGAAATGGTAATGCTTCATTATTCTCAAAATCCTGCTTAACAGGATGCCACATTCCTTTTGAAAACACCCAACGCATGTGACTGTGTTGTCACTGTCAACAACTATTTTTAATTTGATCATCTGTCGGGACTATGTTGGTCATCCATCGGGAGCTTTGTTGATCATCCATCGGGAGTCTTGTAGATCATCCTTCGGGAGGCTATCTGCCACTCGACTCTATTTCACTTATACATAATTAGAAGACATCTCATATTTACAATTAGTCAACCTATTCTGCTTATCAATCTAGTAGTCAATATAAATTAGAGAACCCTACACAATCTACCAGACTAAAACATGTTATTTGTAGAAATGAGCTACAATAATTATTTATTACATAAGCTACACTCTCGATGGATGTCAAGTTGTCATCCGTCGGGACTATAAAGTTCATCCGTCACGACTATATTAGATCATCCGTCGAGAGCTACAAATTTCACTAAGTTAAATCTACTAAGGTGTTTTATTTAACTTATCATCAAGTTCACAACATATTCCTAACAATCTGCCCCAATTTATGTTACTAGAATTGTAGCCATAAATTAAGAGAAAATTGATGATAACAAAACACCCCAAAAAAATACAGATTAAAAAGTAGTAGATAAGACTGATAAGTGCTTCAACTTCATTGAAAATTGAACAATGCAAAGTGTACAAAGAGTTCTCACAATAATTATCAAGGTGCTCCTCTAGTCTGAGCAGATGATTTCTATTTCCTTGATTGTCTGGATTTATTCCCAAGCTTCCTGTTATTCTCTTCTATTTGATTCTGGAGTTGTCTGTGGACTTTAAGTTCATCAGCTTCAGATAGATCCATCTTTTCTTACATTTCCAAAAGAGTCTCATTGCTAGAGATACTCAATTGGTCATCCAGTCTAAAGAATCTTCTAACTCCCTTATCATCTCTGAATTCCATCGGCCAATAAGGCCTTAAATGCACTCTTTTTCCTGTGAAGGGAATTGTAAGAGATCTTGGAAGTGCATTATTGGCTTTATCACTCCTTAGATCTTCTATCTTCTTTAGAACCAAATTCTTTACAATTATATTGAAACCAAAGTTCTTCTTGAAGGATGAGAAGATCTTAATCAGTACATAGCAGCTTTCCTGAAGAATCCTGTGAAGTGGCCATGTGATTTCTTTCCCTCCCTTGTACTTGAACACCAGCCTTTCAGGAAGATGTCTATGAGCATCAATCCCTCTTACTTCTTCCAATTCATCCAAGTAGAGGTTTATTTCAGAAAACTCCTTGATATCACAGATGTATAAGAGATCTCCCTTGTTGACTGTAGGTTGAGATTTGGTTAGGGTCTTGGATCTAAGAATTACAGGCTTCACTTTCTTGATTGCTCTAGTATTTATTTTCTTTGGCTTGTTGAAGATAGGTAAATTTAGTTCAGGAATTGGCATACTTTCCCAGTCTATTGGCTCATCCTTGGGAATAATAGGCTCACCATGAAAGTTCTTTGTTGGATCCACCTTGAATTCCTCATTTGCCACCGAGGGCTTGGATATTTGAGTTGAAGTGTAGACTATTTGGGAATGTAGTCTTCCATTTCCTCATCACTGAAGTCCAATTTTCTCTTGATTCTTTGCTTGTATCTTGGTTTCTTTGTCTGTTGAGGTTCATTCTGCACTTTTTGATCCTGAGTTTTAGTTTCCACAATTGGTTTTTCAGAGATTTCAGTTGCAGCTTTCACAGCTTGAAGCTTGGCTACTATAATAGCTTGCTTTTTCTTCTATTTGAGCTTCTTAGAATCTATAGCAGCTTGCCTCTTTTCTTGCTTAATTCTTTATTTTTCTTCCCTTTTTGCTGCTGCAAACTGAGGGTCTCCAGCCACCACACAAATCTTTTTTCCATTCCTGTAAATTTTGGCAATTCTTTTCTTTTGCACTGAATCAGATGGATCTTTGTAGAATGCTATGGACCTTGCCAACAGCTTCTTTTCATCTGGCCTAGGTGTCTCAAATATAAAATCCTTAGGGTTTTTGTCTGAGAACTTTGAATAGTTTCTTTTAGGCTTCAGAATTAGATTGGCTTTTGGAAATTTGATGCATGAGGTTTGGCCTTTTTCCAAGCTACCTAGACTCATTTCATTCACTGAGATTTATTTGACTTGTGAGTGGTGATGAAAAGTCTTGTCTAGTTTCTGTATCTGACCAAATTTATTTTGAATATCTGCATCAATCTTCTTCCATTTATCATCTAGCTACTTCTCAGCTATTGCTACATCAATCTTTGTCAGTTTGTCATTTGATTCCAGTTTTGCTGCTACTAGATTGATGAGATCAATGTTATCCATAGGTGGTGGCTTAGTGAAAGCATTTGTTGGCACAATTACTTTGCTGACTTGAATGTTGAGCAGTTTCTCCCCCTCACTTGATGAGCCTTTCTCCCCCTTTTTGTTAGCATCAAGTTGTTGAGAAGAAGGAAGTTGTGCAGCCACCAACTGTTGGGGCAGAGCAATCTGAGCTTTCTGATTTGCAAGTATGTTGGCCACTGACTTCTGCACATTAGATAACCTAGAGTCCATGGCCTCAAACTTCCTGTTTAGATTAGCTTCTTTCCATAACTTTTGAGCTATCTCAGTCATGGTGGTTCCTGGAAGTCTAGCATCCAACCTTGCCACAAAATCTTGTTTGCATTCAGAAATTTCTTGCTTCATTTCATCCACACTTTGACTGTATTGGAGAGCTTGAATTTCGTACAGTTGTGAAAAGCCCACATACGGTGAAGACTTTTTGTTGCTTGAAGTGATGTGAGTAACCTTTTAGTGCTGGCACTTGTGGATGCCTGAATTGCTATTTGGGTGTCATGAATCAGCTTGAATAAGGTGGATTAGAGATGTGAATATGAACACTCTTTAGTCAGCATCCATGAAGGAATATCTGCATCTCCCCCTATGTTCATGCTGTCATCCTCCACATCTTCACCATCATCCCCAAAAGAGTCTTCAGCCAATTCAGGATCACTACCAGTTGTAGATGGCATAACATTGATTACATCATTTGCCCTTTGTAATAAAGCAGTTGTATGCACTAGGTTCAACATCTTCTCAGCATTCTCATTGCCCTGTCCAGCTAGAGTTTGATAGGCTGGAACAGGATGAGTAAATGTCTCAGCATCCAGGGAGATAAAATCTATGACAACTTGATATTCTTGCTGAAATAGTCTCTCCCTTTCTGCATCACTGGAAATCATTGACTCACTAGCAATGGTTTCCATCCTTATAACTATTGTACCTGCATTTCTCTCGTTTTCTCTCTTTTGTTACATCAAGGGCTCCCCTTGGCCCACCCTCACACCCTCACCTTCACCTTCTAAGCTGGGACTCCTCTCACTCTCCTTTGCCAGGCTGAAAGAAATATCCTACATGAGTTCACTCTTTTCCTCTTCTTTTTCCTGGGAGCAACCCAGCCTCTCACTCATTTCACTCCCTTCCCTCAGTCCTAAGAGTGATTGTACAACTACTAACTCATCTATATTTGTAACAATTATTGAAATTTCAGTGTGTGTAGAGAGTACCGACGGATGAGAAACATCCATCAGGGTAGTAGTTAGGATAGCCGACGGATGACTGCTATTAAGCACATCTGTCGGGATACAATCACAAACCGACAGATGAACAATATCCATCAGAATAGAGGAAGTGAATGAGTTTGGAGTAGAAACTATTGTGGACTCTATGCAGATTGATGAAAATTTGGGCACAGATGTTTCAACAGTTCTTGAAAGAATTGGCAAGTGAGCCAACAAATCATCCAAAAGATTATTCTCACTTGTACTAGATTTTGGCTTCCCCAACAGAGTTAAAGAAGGGGAATCAGGAATTGATGTATTGATTATATCCATATCCATAGAATTTATGGGAGATTTTGGTGTTTGTGGTGCTTCCATTACTAAAGATTTTGGTTGTGACTCCATATTTATTGGAGCCACATCAAACTGACTTTGAGATGGTGTAGTGACTGAGTCTTTAGCTTCAGTTTACACTGTGTGTGTTCCCTGTGCATCCCCAAGGGTTTTAGATCTCTTCTTTCTGGCATAGGTTTGAGGTGAACTTGTCTCCCTTACCCTCTTGGCCTGTGCTCCTGGTTGGGAGCTTGTTTCAATAGTA
Organism: Apium graveolens; assembly: GCF_009905375.1. Lineage (NCBI taxonomy): Eukaryota > Viridiplantae > Streptophyta > Magnoliopsida > Apiales > Apiaceae > Apium > Apium graveolens. The sequence continues at coordinate 22,894,298 of NC_133652.1, forward strand.
ACATCCTTTTGGGAGGATGAAACTAGAGTTGTGCTAATTTCCTTATTAACTACCACGATTTGTTGGGAAACTGTGATGTGGCTAGGCTTGGGTACACTTACCTCACTAACCTTATCCTTAGGGTTTCTTTGATTTTCACCCTGTCCCTCACCTATCTCACCACCCTTCACACTCCCCTCTTTAGGTTTGGTAGATTTTGCAACTGGTTTCTTTTGAGAGAAACCAGAGGGGGCTTTCTTTGTTTTAGATTTTGAAGTTTTTTTTTGGTAGCTTGGGTAGGCATCTGTTGGGTCATTGACACAGATACCATAGCTACACTTAAAGGCAAAGGAATTTGTGAGGTTGGAAGAGTAGAGACAGTGGTTCTTACCTTACTTACCTAAGGGTCCTCCATGATTGGAAAGTAGAAGAGGGGCACCTCTTTGTGATGACTTGCTCTATTGAGATCTGCAATTATTCTCCTTACTTGAACCCAACAATCCAGTTTGTTGGTTGGGTTCTCAATAGCAATATTCTCAATAAGATAGTTAGAAAGAATCATAAAGAATCTAGCATAATAGACAGTTTTACCTCTCTTATTAACTTCCCCTAACTTATAGCCTAATTCAAACATAACCATGTCACTGAAATTATGATAATTATCAGTAACTAACATATAAAACATGTTAAGCATGGCAGTATTAACAGAATAAAAGTTACTTACTTTACCAGAAAATAACTTGGTAACTACATCACACAAATAACTCCATTATTTTCTAAGACCTAGCCTCCTAATCTCACTCAACTTAGAGGTAGGAAGTGCATAGCCAATAGAATTAAGCATGGTAACTAAATTAGCATTTGTGTGTGGAACAGTAGTAGTGTTTTCAGGAATCTTAAAGCATGCTTGAATTGTGTCACTGTTAATGTAGAATTGTTTACCTTTGAGTGTGAAAGTTATATTTTTGTCTGTAGACTGGTACACAATAGTTATCCATATCTCTTCCACAACTTCACAGTAGATTGTGGGTGATTCCAGCAAAGCATAACTGAGTTTGCAACCTTTCACAAAATCCATCATTTTGTGAAAATCTTTAGACGCCGGAATTTCCTTGTTCACAAGAGCTACAAAATTGTTCTTTTCATAGATGAATCCAGACTGAGACATGATTTTGATTACTAGTGCCATTGTTAAAGTAAGGGAATTTTCAGAGATAAGGAGATGATTTGAGAATGATAAAAGACAAGAATGAAAATGAATTTTGCTTTTATACCATCTCAAAAATAAATTGTCAAAAGTAATAAAGTAAAATAAAGTAACCAATCAAAATAGCCCAAAATAGTCGTTTAAAATAAAATAAACTATCAAAATTCTGTCAATTATCCGCCGTGATATACTTACAGACTATAAGTATATCAGATGGATAATGTTCAGAGATCCAATGGCTAAGATTGAGACAATTCGATGAATGAGAATACAATTATCCATCGGGTAAAAAATAATCCAGAAAGGTGATTGATTTTTATTAAGAAATTCTATTTTAACGGATGATCAAACTCGATGGATAATGAGCATCCGTCGGGATGTAAATTTATACTTAGCCAAAATTTCATCTAAGACAGAAAAATCAATTAAGTTTCTGGCTGCATTTTAACTTGCAAAAATATCAGAAAGGATTCAAGAATAATTAAGCATACCTAACTCACTTACCAACCTAGAAAAGGTGCATTGATCAAGTGGCTTGGTAAAGATATCTGTAAGCTGCTTTTCACTTGGAACAAAATGAAGTTCCACAGTACCATTCATCACATGTTCCCTAATGAAGTGGTACTTGATGTTTATGTGTTTTGTTCTTGAATGTTGTACTGGATTTTCAGTGATGGCAATTGCACTTGTGTTATCACAGAAAATAGGAATTCTGTCCACTTGTAGACCATAGTCCAACAGTTGGTTTTTCATCCATAAAATCTGTGCACAGCAACTGCCAGCAGCAATATATTCAACTTCAGTTGTAGAAGTAGAAACTGAATTTTGCTTTTTACTGAACCAGGACACAAGCTTGTTCCCTAGAAATTGACTGGTTCCTGTTGTACTTTCTTTATCTATTTTACAATCTGCATAATCTGAATCTGAATAACCAGTTAGGTCAAAACCAGAATCTCTAGGGTACCAAATGCCAAGTTTTGGTGTTCCCTTGAGATATCTAAAAATTCTCTTAATAGCTACTAAATGAGATTCTCTAGGATCAGCCTGAAATCTAGCACAAAGACAGGAAGCAAACATTATATATGGCCTACTAGCTATTAAGTACAGAAGTGAGCCAACCATGCCCCTATAGCTTGAAATATCCACAGACTTTTCAGTAGTTTTTAATTCAATTTTAGTTGTAGTGGCCATTGAAGTTTTTGCAGATGTGCAATCCATTAGATCAAACTTCTTTAAAAGATCATAAATGTATTTGGTTTTACTAATGAATATTCCATCACTAACTTGCTTAACTTGTAAACCAAGAAAATAAGTTAGTTCTCCCATCATGCTCATTACATACTTACTTTGCATCAATTTGGCAAACTTTTTACAAAGTTTTTCATCTGTAGAGCCAAATATAATATCATCTACATAAATTTCAACAAGAATACTAGAGCCATTAACATTTCTAAAGAATAAAGTTTTATCAACAGTACCTCTTGTGAAGTGGTTTTCCAAAAGAAACTTTGATAAAGTGTCATACCAGGATCTAGTTACTTGCTTCAATCAATAAAGTGCTTTTAAAAGATAGTAGACATATTCTGGAAAATTTGGATCTTCAAAACCAGGAGGCTGACTGACATAGACTTCCTCCTCCAAATTTCCATTCAGAAAGGCACTTTTGACATCCATTTGATAGACTTTGAAATTGGCATGGGCTACATAGGCTAAGAAAATTCTGATGGCTTCAAGTCTTGCAACATGAGCAAAATTTTCATCAAAATCTATCCCTTCTTATTGACAATAGTCCTTAGCAACCAATCTAGCTTTGTTCCTGACAACTATGCCATTTTAATCCATCTTATTTCTGAATACCCACTTGGTGTCAATTGGATTCTTTCCTTTAGGCTTGGGTACCAGTTTCCATACCTTGTTCCTTTCAAATTGGTTTAGCTCCTCCTGCATAGCTAAAATCCAATCAGGATCCAACAAAGCTTCTTCTACCTTCTTTGGTTCTTCCTTAGAAAGGAAGTTGCTGTACATACACTCTTCTTGAGTTACTTTTCTTATTTAAACTCTAGAGGATGCATCACCAATAATGAGCTCAAAAGGGTGATCTTTAGTCCATTTTCTCTGTTGTGGTAGATTAACTCTAGATGAAGTGACCTCATTGTTGTCTTGATGTGTGACTGGGTTTTGATTATGAGAAACTCCCCCTGAGTTTGTGAATCTTTGATTTGAGGAAGGGTTACTATTTGTAGATGATCTGTTTTGACTCTCAGCTTCTCTCATTATTTCGATGAATGATGCACTTTGTATCTCGACGGATGAAGCTAATTGTCTACCGACGGATGAGGCAGATTATCTACCGACGGATGAAGCATTTTGTAACTCGATAGTTGTTGAATTATGTGCTTCATTAGTTGTAGATTTTTCTGTATTATCCTTAGCCACCGTTTCTTGATCACTATCATCATCACTATCATCACTAACCATCTCAACAATATCAAACTTGAGGCTTTCATAAAAATCTCCATCTTACAGTCCTTCAATATTTTTATCATCAAACACAACATGTACTGATTCCGTAATAATGTTGGTTCTTAAATTATAGACTCTATATGCCTTTCCAACAACATATCCAACAAAAATTCCTTCATCTGATTTGGCATCAAACTTCCCATGTTGATTAGTTTGATTCCTTAAGATATAACATTTACAGCCAAAGACATGAAGAAAATTTAAAGTTGGCTTCTTATTCTTGAACAACTGATGATGAGTCATGCATTTGGCTTGACTAACCAAAGAAATATTCTGAGTGTAGCATGCAGTATTCATAGCTTTAGCCCAAAAATATGTTGGTAACTTTGATTCTTCAAGCATTGTCCTTGCAGCTTCAATTAGAGATCTGTTTTTCCTTTCCACCACTCCATTTTGTTGAGGAGTTCTAGCTGCAGAAAACTCATGCATAATTCCACTCTCTTCACAAAATGATCTCATCACAGAGTTCTTGAACTCAGTTCCATTTCACTCCTGATTCTTCTCACTTTGAAGTCAGGATGATTGTTGACTTGCCTTATGTGATTACTGATGATTTCACTAGCTTCATCTTTGGACTTTGGAAAATTTGTCCAAGAGAACTTTGAGAAATCATCTACAATTACTAGGAAATATCTTTTCCTTGAGATGGATAACACATTGACTGGTCCAAACAAATCTATGTGCAATAGTTGCAAAGGTTCTTTAATTGTTGAATCAAGCTTCTTTCTGAATGATGCTTTGATCTGCTTTCCTTTCTAGCAGGCATCACATAATCCATCCTTAGTAAACTCCACTTGAGGAATACCTCTAACCAATTTTTTCTTGACAAGCTCATTCATGGTCTTGAAGTTTAGATGGGACAACTTCTTGTGCCATAGCTAACTTTCATCTTGACTTGCTTTACTGAGAAGACACGTGACTAATTCTGCATTTGATGAGTTGAAGTCAGCTAGGTACACATTTCCTTTTCTCACTCCAGTGAGAACCACTTTGTTGCTCTTTTTGTTTGTCACAACACAGGCTTCTGAATTGAAGGTAACTAAGTTGCCCTTATCACAAAGCTGGCTGATACTCAACAAATTATGCTTGAGATCATCCACTAGGGCAACCTCTTCAATGATGACATTATCTTTTAAAATCAAGCCATATCCCACTATATAACCCTTGATGTCATCTCCAAAAGTAATACTTGGGCCAACTCTTTTCTTAAACTCAGTGAGTAGGGTAGAATCTCTAGTCATGTGCCTTGAGCAACCACTATCCAGATACCAAAGATTCTTTCTGTTTCCCTGCACTCATTAAAATCAAATCAAGTTGATTTTGGTACCCAAGTTTCCTTGGGTACTGCCTTGTTAGCTTCCTTCTTTGGTTTCTTAGGTTTGATCTCATTTGACTTGAGAATTTCAGATTCATCCTTAGTCATTTGAGTTGAACCTTTGAAACCAGACATTAAAACAGAATTATCATGCACATTTTGGTTTACATAAAAAGGCATGCTATTTGGAAACATGTTATTCCAGTAAGGCATGCTAATGGCATTTGAGGCATACTAAATGTAGCATAATAAGGATTAGGTGCAAATAGCATATTATCAAATTATGCATTCATATTCTGAGTAGACATAGCATTCATAGGCATGGTAGGCATGACAGTCATGTTGGGAAAAGAAGAGGGTGCAGACATGGGAGTAGGCATGTCAAGCTTGCAATTATTAGACAAATGATTAACACTACCACACTTAACACATATTTTTCTTGGTGCATATTTATCACGTGTGTAGTTGTTAAGTTTGTTAATTCCTACTTTCCCATTTCTATTATTTTTCTTTTTAGCTTTTGTTTTGAACTCAATCTTTTCTAACCTGTCATTCAATTGCTTGATAGACAGACGCCCAACATTAACTGTCTTTTCTTTTCTAACCTGACTCGATTCTCCTGGAATAAAGTTTTTGGAAACTGATCCATATTTCTCATTTAACTTAGCTAATTTGGCTTTGCTAGCTGGTTTACTCACAAACGACGGATGTGGCTCCTTGTCTCTCGACGGATAATCCTTTTTATTATCCGATGGATGATTTTCATCATCCGTCGAGTCCACATCTGTCAACAATCCTTCAACCAAATTGGACTCAAGCTTCTCTTTACTCTTCTTCCAGGCTGCATCACAAAAGGACTCAATACCTTGAACTTTAGTGATTTGAGCATGAACATCTCTAGATGATTTCCATGCCTTGATCACATCCTGTGCTCGTTCAAGATGTTTTTTTAAAATCTCTTCTTTCTTCAAGGAGTCAGTTAATTCATCCTTAGCAATCTTACACTCAACTCTCAATTTTTCAAATTCAATAAACTGAGACTCTAGCATATTATTCCTCTCACTTAAAAATAAATTGTTTTATTTAATTTTAGCATTTTCTTTAGTGAGGGACTTAAGTGTAACACGTAGGTGATATAATTCAGTAGACATGTCATTTATTGCATCATTACACTCAGGTTTAGATAAATGTGCTAGGTTAGTGGTGATTACCTGATTGCTTGAAGAACTTGTTTTTGTTTCATCAGATTTGGCCATTAGGTCTAGATTGACATAGCTTGTTTCTTCATCTTCATCTAGTCCATCTGCAGCCCAGTCATTCTCCTATGTGATGAAGGCCCTTTCCTTTTGCTTGAGCAACTCAAAGTATTTTTGCTTGTAATCAACATGATCAAACTTCATTTTCCTAGAATCAGACTTTCTACATTCACTAGCAAAATGGCCTGCCAAGCCACATTTGAAACACTTGAATTTAGATTTATCAACCATATTTCTATTTGACTTGGCTGCTCCAAAATTCTTCTTGAATTTGAGCTTGGAAAATCTTCTGGATAAGAATGCTAAATGCTCATCAATATCATCCATGTCATCTTGGCTCAACTGAACTTCATTCTCAGCTACCAGCCCTTTGCCCTTGCTCTCACAGACCTTTGATGTAGACTCAACAGCTTCTACCTTCATTTCTTTCTCCTTCTCTAACTCAGCAACCAGTGGTATGGACCCTCCTTTCTTCCTTCCTTTTTGTATCCTTTCATCTTGCTCTATTTGAAGCTCATAAATTTTCAGGTTGCCATAAGTCTCTCCAAGGTGAACTCCTTGTAATCTTGTGAATTTCTTAATGAGATTGTCATAGGCTTCCACTCCTTTGGAAGAGATCTAAGGAACTTGATGTTAGAGTCTTTTGTTTGATAGACTCTTCTATGCAGCTTTAGAGCATTTAATAGCTTTTGAAATCTACTAAATATATCAGTGAGTGACTCACTATCTTCACAGTGGAAATGCTCATATTATTGAATTAAGAGCTGAATCTTGTTCTCCTTTACTTGCTCAGTACCATCACAAATAATCTAGATTGTGTCCCAAACCTCTTTGGCTGTTTTACAGTTAATGATGTTATCAAACATATCACCATTAACTCCATTGAACAATATGTTCATGGCTTTCTTATCCTTCCTGACTTGCTCAATGTCAGGATCTGATCATTCATGCCTAGGTTTTGGAACAGATGGTTCATTGCCATTTACAGCTCTCATTGGTACATGAGGACCTCTCTCTATGCAGTCCACATAGGCCTCATCTTGAGAAAGAAGATGTCGGTGCATCTTCACCTTCCAGTGGTGATAGTTGTCTTTGTCCAGAATTGGAATTTTAACTCCAACATCCTTTTTGTTCATCTTGTTGTTTGTTGTGATCTTTAAACTCTTTGTACCCCAAGAGTTTGCTCTGATACCAATTGTTATTCCCTAACAATACAACAAGAATTACAGAAGGGGGGTTGAATGTAATTCTGGCTTCTTTTCTTGATTTGAAAAATGTTCTAACTTAATACATACTAGTGTAATAGCTCGTTCGAGGCATGACCTGTATATATATTAAAATATTATTTTAAACGCATTTGCATCTATACAAAAAAAATTTTTGAATGCGATAAATGATTATTTTAACTTTTCATTGAATTGTCTTACTTCTTTTCCTTTGAATCATAAACGGAATTTTTTTTATCACCGATCCCCGTCGTCCCCGCCGGAACGGGAATTCTCGCGGGGATGCAGGGAATAATTAATTTTATTTTATATTTTTAGTATATTTTTTAAATAAAAAACAGTCTACTAATTCGTTATATATGAAAACACTAATTATATCTCATATTTCTAATATCAAATCATATTAAAATTTATTTGTAATGTAAATGAATGATAAACTAAAAATATAAATTATATCATAATGTAAAAAAGTTGATTAATAAACTTATAGATTATTTTAAAATTATTATATTTTTTTAAATACTGTTTTTATAAAAAAATTAATAATATATATATAAATATATAAAAAATCATCGGGGTTGACTAAGAGAATTTTTAAATGTGAAGTGAGTGAAAAAATATGAAGTGGTGATATTTTTAAAATTTTATAATAAAACTACAAAAATTAAATAATAAGGAGACACGTAAATAATATAAAAAATATTTTATTTAATCAAAAATTAAAGTAATAAAAATGAATTTGTTAAAAAAAGGATGTAGCTCATCTAATAAAAAATTTAATGTAAACTCATGAATATATGTAGTACAATGGTAGTGACATAAAATTTTTGAGTAGGATATTTGAGGTTTAGTAGATACAACAATAAACCTATTTTTAACAAAAATTGTGTGAGGAATGACATATTTATAATTTTCCAACATAAAAGGGCAACATTATAATTTTACCGCTATTAAAATGTCTTAATTTATCCTTAATCCTCGTTTAATATATAGAAGGAGATATAATATAAGTTAAACTAAGAAAATTAAAAAAACGGTGTTAAATAAATAATGTAAAGCAACATTTTATTTACTCTAATGTTAAAATAATGAAAAAAGATTTTGATTAAAAGAGACGATGTGGTTTATCTAATAAGATTTTTAAAAAGGACTCAATGAGACGTGTAGCATAATGGTAGTGACATGTACTTTGACAACTGAAGGTTATGGGTTCGAATCTCCTTGTATAAACAATTCCTAATTTTAGCTTAAATTATATATAGAGTGTGACTTTTTCAATTTTTGAAAATAAAAGGATAAATTAGTAATTTTACAGCCATTAAAATGGCTCAATTTGCCCCTGGTTGCCCTTTAATATATATAAGGAGATAACAGTGTTTGATTTGCTAAAGTGCGGAATAAAAAGTATCTGCCAGATATATATATATATATATATATATATATATATCAGTTTGAGAACTCTGTGAAGCTTTGAATAGCTCACAGCTGCTTTACAAGTTAAACAAACAAACTACAGAGAAATTCTTACAAGTACAACCTTATCTGTTTCTATGAGAAATGTATTTGCTTAGTTGTCTATTCTACTTGCTACTCTTTGTTTATATATCACCAAGTTACATACTAGTAAGACAAGATAATAAAACAAAGTATATCTAGACTAACTCCATGCCGCTTCACTACTATATTCCAGCATCTTTGAATATCTTCACATTTGCATGGAAATGGTAATGCTTCTTTGTTCTCAAAATCCCGCTTAATAGGATGTCACATTCCTTTTGCAAACACCCAACCCATGTGACTGTGTTGTCATTGTTAACAGCTATTTAAATTTGATCATCCGTCGGGACTATATTGGTCATCCGTCAAGAGCTTTGTTGATCATCCGTCGGGAGTCTTGTAGATCATCCGTCGGGAGTCTATCTGCCACTTGACTCTATTTCACTTATACAGAATTACAAGACATCTCATATTTACAATTAGTCAACCTATTCTGCATATCAATCTAGTAGTCAATATAAATTAGAGAAACCTACAAAATCTACCAGACTAAAACATGTTATTTGTAGAAATAAGCTACAATACTTATTTGTTACATAAGCTACGATGGATGTCAAATTTTCATCCGTCGGGACTATAAAGTTCATCCGTCGGGACTATATTAGATCATCCGTCGAGAGCTACAAATTTCACTAAGTTAAATCTACTAAGGTGTTTTGTTTAACTTATCATCAAGTTCACAACATATTCCTAACAACCCTTGTGAAACATGAAAGCGAATTCAGGCAAGTAACTCTGCCTACTTGTAAAAGTTGTGTATTGAAAAGGATATTGATGATGCCATGATAGAGTAATGATGTTTTATAAACACTTGTGATAACCTGTTATTGATTCTTGAGAAACCCTGGTATTGTATCTTATGAACCTGTTATTGATTCTTGTAATGACTTGATATGATTATTGTTCAAACCTTTATAGTAACCTTTTTATTTATATCCTGATCACCTGTTCATACCTTGAATTCTTGTAAACCCTATAAGAACCTTTATGAACTCCCTTGCCTAATGATCCTTCATTCCTTTGTTTACCTTAATCCGTAATGATCCTTGGAACTGTTTTGATTCCCTAACTTGTATACCTGGTTATCATATGATCAAGATGTTAGTGTAGGTGCCCTAGAGGCAATACATTATTCTTTTATAATCTTTATGTCAGTTGATCATTCAATAAATGTATTTATTATGACCTTAATTTCTGCGATATTTTGTTAGCATAATAAATGTCCTTAGAATCATGATACAAATTGTATAGTTTAAGTACATGACTTGAACTTGAGATTATATTATATATCATATTCTTAAAGGTCCCTAGTCGAGTATTATTATATAGGACAATAATAATACATAGATAGACTAGTATGTTGTTTGACAAGATAACCACATCTCATTGGTTATAAGTATGGGGATACCAAAGTCAATACATAGGTACATGTGATAGTACATGGTACTGGACAGACCCACAGTGAGATTCTTCATGTTTAATAAAGTCATAAGAAAGACTCACAGTGATAATGGTGTAACGATCCTTTGACTTGAAATCATTATATTTCTATACGAGGATTAATATACTTTGACTACATTAAAAGTTACTTTTGATCGGGTGATGATAAAAGTGGACATCGGGTATATCATGAATCGTATGAGAAATATGAATGATAGATAAAGGATTTAACCCTCCTATAATTAGGAGAGATATTATTGGCCTCTTGATTGAGTGAGATTATAAAAGCATGGTCATGCTCAAATAATGATTTGTCTCGATAATCTACTCATGGATCAAGTAAACCCGGATTAAATGTTGAAGAGGATGACTAAATACATGCCTCGAGTTTAATCTATAATATGTATGGTTAAAGGGATTATATTGCACAAAAAACATTAATCACGAAAGGTTTTATCTAATCACGATTTAATTATTGTTTAATTGGGTAACAATGATGTATTACTAGATACCGCTCATTATTTATAATTTTATTAGAGAATAAAATTATTGCCAATTAAATAATAGCCTATAGGGTCGCACAAATAGAGCACTTAATGGAATAGTTAATTTATATTATGGATTTAAATTAATTGATGATTATTTGAATTTTATTATAATTAAGTAAGACTTAATTGAGATAATATAAATTCGAATTAAAAGGAATGTTTTTGCCCATAATAATTAAGTATGACTTAGTTATTAATTAAATAATAGAAATTCGTTTTTATTATTTAATCCAATACCTACTAGGGTTGGGCTTTGCTATTATGGGCCTTTTTAATCAGCCATTATAAATAGATAATGATAGGTTAAAGAGGCTGGTACATTTTTTTAAGAAAAAATCCTAGCAGCAAAGAGAGGCAGAGGCAATTCAGATCGTCAAGAAGGAGGCTAGTACATCCATTCCGTAGTCAAGTTCGTGAGACGTTCTTGAAGGTGCTCGTGTGGATACCATAGAGGTGTTTCTCCGAGAGGTAGACACAAAGCGTGATAGCTAGGATCTCCGTTGAGTTCGTGAAAGTTAAGCTCTTAAAAGGTATGATTCGTTATCTCCATAATCTGCCCATATTTATACATGGATCCTGTTTTGGGTTTCGAAATTTTGTTTTATTTACGTTTATCCGCTGCGTTTTATGCCTTCGAAACCCAACAATGGCATCAGAGCTACGTGTATAAGGGGCTGATTTGGTTACGTGTTTACTGTATTTTTACAAGTATGCATGTGTGATGAGTCTGCCATGATAACAGTTATGTTATATGAGTCTGCCATGATAACAGTTATGTTATATGAATGATATGATGAATCTGTTAATGATCTATATGATGATACTAGTATGTTTAAGATCTGCCATAACTCATATGTATGCGATCTCTTAAAATATGTATACTGATATATGTTTTTGGTAACTGGGATATGGATCGTGTGTATACTGATACATGCTTCTGGAATAGTATTCTAATACATGTTTTGCTAGTATTCGATCCGTGTGCTTAGGGTTTCGTTTTTAATTTGTGCTTATGACATATGCTTTACTTATTTATTATTCTTGATTGGATCATGATAAGTGATAAATAGTATGTCATCTTTATATGATCTAACATGTTCTTTAATGGTTACTTGAGTATGGTGCATAGTTATGACCTTAAGACCTTAGTTGTAATGGTTTATTCTTTTGGTTTGTAATAAATACGACTTGCATGTCGTTTTCTATTTATAGTTATTTTATCTCGAATGTAACTCGAGTTCTTTTGTAAGTTCATTAGTATAATTCTTAATGTAACATCCAAGAAGGACAAGGGAAAGAGAAGGCATCCAATGGAAGCCAAGGAGACAATGGAAGCAATAGAGAAGACATATGTAATAGTTATTTTTACACCATAGATTGACCTTGATCTTTTCATTAGCCTGAAAAGATCACATAGGATTGGGCCATAACTATTGCACGTTTACTTTACGCACTTTTCATATGATGTATAAATAGTATGTGTAGAGTAAAAAATGCATGTTTTAATTAGATTAATGATGCATGTATGTATTAGATACATCACCCATGCCATGCCTTTAAACAAGATAAAATCTGTAACGACTCAAGATTTAAAATTAACAAACGATCATGAGATTCTCGTGTTTATGAAACACGGAATAAAATACGAATTTTCTTTATTTCTGACATGGGGCGATTTTGTCAACAACGGGTTCATAGAACTTGTAAGGCTGTGGGTTTTAAGCGAGACCGATGTGACTCCTCCACTACCTGGAAATCAAACCATTGACGAGTATTGATTTGAAGTATTTTATTCAAGGAAAAATTGGGAATCTCTTTATGATGGGATCATGATCGTTCTAAATTAAAAAAATCCCTAAGTAAAAATATTAAGTTTTAGTCAGATGCTTTCCAATGAATGAACACTCATTAAATCCTAGATCGATAAGGGGAAGGGCTGTCAGTGGCAGGGGACTCCTATCTATCATGGTGAAATGCGACGAATATAAACGGTTATATTCGGACATTGTATCATTGGGTCTAACTTAACTGAGTCATCATAATAAGGTGAATATAAACGGTTATATTCAACTATTATGAACTTAGAAGCATAGAGTTTGGTTAAAAATCTATTAGATAGATAAGATCAATTGTTGTTCACCAAATTATCCAAGAATTATATATGATATAATTGACAACTGTTGTCTACCTAAATAATCATGTTTTAAGGATACCAGTGGTTGACTTAGAACATGACGAAATATGGATCTTGGCTCACTAGAAAGATTTATGGGATATACTTTCCGAATTAATAGTTAGGGCTATTAATTTGATAAAAAAATAGTGGGAGATATATTATGAATATATCATAATCATATGAACATAAAATATTAACTCAGACAATCTAATGTTTATTTTGTGCTTTTATTATTGTAGATACTGAGTAATGGCAAACAACACAAACACAATATCCGTACGTTCAGTCCTTCAGAAGGACAAGATGACAGGAGGAAACAACTTCCTAGACTGGCAGAGGAATTTGAGGATTGTCCTCAGGCAGGAGCGCAAGCTTCATGTCATTGATATTCCTCCTCCAGGCCCCCTTCCTGAGGGTGCTACTGTTGATGAACGAGCAACACGCACAAGGGATGAGAATGATGCAAATGGTGTTGCATGTCTTATGTTGGCAACTATGAGTGCTGAGCTTCAAAGACAACATGTGCATATGGATGCATATATTATCAATGAGCACTTGCAAAGCATGTTTGCAAGCCAAACTCGTCAAGAAAGGTTCAACACGAGTAAGTCACTTTTTAATTGCAAACAAGGGGCGAGTGAACCAGTTGGCCCACATGTTCTGAAGATGATTGGTTACATTGAGTACCTTGAAACTTTGGGTTTCCCGATTGGTCCGGAAACTGGTATTGACCTAATCATGAATTCTTTGAACAACAAATTCACTCAGTTTGTTGTGAACTACAATATGAATGAATTTGACAAAACACCTACTGAATTGTTGCATATGTTGAGAACATATGAGACCAACATGAAGACAGCTGAACCTGCTCCCATACTGATGGTGGGAAATAAAGGTAAGGCCAAAGGGAAGGGAAAATGGAAGGGTAAGAAGAAGATTGGATCTGATTCTATACCCAAGCCAAAGTCAGGTCCCAAACAGGCTTTAAAGCCTAAAGGTGGTGTGGCCAAGGGTGAATGTCACTACTGTAAGAAAGATGGTCACTGGAAGAGAAACTGTCCAATTTACTTGGAGGATCTGAAGAAAAAGAAAGCAGTTCAGATTTCTGGATCAGGTATTTATGTTATAGAAGTCAATTTGTCTATTTCTACATCTTGGGTATTTGATACTGGATGTGCTTCTCATATTTGTATAAATGTGCAGGGCCTGCAGAGAAGTAGAACTTTGGCTAAGGGAGAAATGGACCTAAGAGTAGGCAATGGAGCAAAAGTTGCTGCTTTAGCTGTAGGGACTTATTATTTATCTATGCCCTCTGGGCTTGTTTTAGAACTAGAAGACTGTTTTTACGTGCCTGCGATTCGCAGAAACATTATTTCTGTTTCTTGTTTGGAAAAGAAAGGTTTTTCGTTTACAACAAAGAACAACATTTGCTCTTTTGCTTTGAATGATTTAACCTATGGTGTTGCGCGTTTATTTAATGGTTTATATGTTCTTGATTTAGATAACCCTGTCTGTAATATAGAAAACAAACGACTTAAAATGAATGACTCAAATCAAACATACCTCTGGCATTGTCGTCTAGGCCACATAAATGAGAAACGCATATCCAAATTACATAAGGATGGATACTTGGATAAGTTTGATTTTGAATCATACCAAGAGTGCGAATCTTGTTTGCTTGGTAAGATGACTAAAGCCCCTTTCACTGGTAAGGGTCAAAGGGCCACTAAACGTCTGGAGCTAATACATAGTGATGTATGTGGCCCAATGCGTGTAATGGCTAGAGGAGGCTACTACTACTTCATAACATTTACTGATGATTTCAGTAGATATGGATATGTATATCTTATGAAGAACAAATCCGATTCTTTTGAAAAATTTAAAGAATACAAGGTTGAAGTAGAGAAGCAAATTGGCGGAGATGCAAGTATTAAGATCTTACGATCCGATCGTGGGGGTGAATACTTAAGCACCGAATTTAGAGAGTATTTGAAAGAGTGTGGTATTGTATCACAACTCACTCTGCCAGGAACACCTCAATGGAATGGAGTTTCAGAGAGGAGAAATCGCACCTTGTTGGACATGGTGCGATCGATGATGAGTCATGCAGATCTTCCAATTAGTTTCTGGGGTTACGCTCTAGAAACAATGGCTTTCACACTTAACTGTGTTCCTACTAAGAAGGTTCAAAAGACTCCATATGAGATATGGAAGGAGAAACGGTCAGGCATAAACTTTATGAAAGTTTGGGGATGTAAGGCGTTTGTGAAATGTCAAGAATCTGAAAAGCTTGGACCTAAATCCGAAGAGTGCATTTTTGTAGGATACCCTAATGAAACGAAGGCGTATTATTTTTATAGTCCTTCTGAGTAGAAAGTGTTTATTGCTCGAGATGATGTCTTCATGGAAAGAGATTTTGTTTCCAAAAGAAATAGTGGGAGAACTATAGATCTCGATGAAGATCGAGAACCGCAAAATAGCATTGAACCTGAAGTGGAACAAGAGCAGAATAATGATAATGCTCAACAAACACAGGTTGTTCGTAGATCTGGTAGATTTTGCCATGAGCCAGAGAGATATGGATTTCTCATGACTCAGTGTGGTGATTTGATGCTCATAGATGAAGATGAGCCTCTCACATACCAAGATGCTAGGAACAGTCCAGACTCTAAGAGATGGCTTGAAGCCATGAAATCCGAGATAGATTCCATGTACGAAAACCAAGTATGGACTTTGGTTGATCCACCTGAAGGGGTAAAACCCATAGGGTGCAAATGGGTTTTTAAGAAGAAAAAGGGCATGGATGGAAATGTTTAGACCTATAAAGCTAGGCTGGTTGCAAAAGGTTTCAAACAAATTCATGGTATTGACTATGATGAAACTTTCTCACCAGTGGCTATGGTCAAGTCTATAAGGATTTTACTTGCCATTGCAGCATTCCATGATTATGAAATATGGCAAATGGATGTCAAAACAGCCTTCCTTAATGGAAGCCTTGATGAGGATGTGTACATGACACAACCTGAGGGTTTTGTCAATCAAAGGAATGCTGGCAAGGTATGTAAATTGCGTCGATCCATTTATGGATTGAAGCAATCCTCTAGGAGATGGAATATCCATTTTAATGAAATAGTCACAGAGTATGGATTTGTTCAAAACGAAGATGAACCGTGTGTTTACAAGAAGGTTAGTGGGAGCTATGTGGCATTCATAGTACTATATGTTGATGATATACTACTAATGGGGAATGACATACCTTCTCTAAAGGCTGTTAAGACTAGGTTAGGGAGCAATTTCTCCATTAAAGACTTAGGAGAGGCATCCTACATTCTAGGAATGAGGATCTATAGAGAAAGATCTAGAAGGATGATCGGTCTAAGTCAGAGCACATACATTGATAAGGTTTTGCATCGTTTTGGAATGCAAAATGCAAAAAGGGGATATGTCCCCGTGTCTCAAGGGATAACGATCTCTAAGGACCAGTGTCCGAAATCATTGGATGAGAAGGACCACATGAATAAAGTTCCATATGCTTCAGCAATTGGATCTATCATGTATGCAATGGTATATACTCGCCCAGATGTCTCGTATGCTTTGAGCATGACGAGCAGATACCAGTCTAATCCGGGTGAAGGTCACTGGACGGCAGTTAAGAATATTCTTAAGTACCTGAAAAGAACTAAAGATTCATTCTTGGTGTATGGAGGAGAAGAGAAACTCGTTGTAAAAGGTTACACCGATGCAAGTTTCCAAACAGACAGAGATGATACTGTATCACAGTCTAGTTTTGTGTTTTGTCTAAACGGAGGTGCTGTAAGCTGGAAGAGTTCAAAGCAAGAAACAGTAGCTGATTCTACAATGGAGGCTGAGTACATTGCAGCTTGTGAAGCAGCTAAGGAGGCCGTTTGGATTCGAAAGTTCATTTCTGATTTGGGAGTGGTTCCATCGATCGCAGATCCCATTGATCTATACTGCGATAATAATGGAGCCATTGCACAGGCTAAAGAACCTAGATCACACTCCCGGGCTAAACATATACTCAGGAGATTTCACCTTATTCGAGAGATTAATGAAAGGGGTGATATACACATATGTAAAGTGCACACAAATGATAACATTGCAGACCCACTAACCAAAGGCTTATCGCAGCAGAAGCACGATGGTCACACTAGTTCCATGGGTATTAGATATATGGGTGATTGGCTCTAGTGCAAGTGGGAGATTGTTAGTGTAGGTGCCCTAGAGGCAATACATTATTCTTTTATAATCTCTATGTCAGTTGATCATTCAATAAATATATTTATTATGACCTTAATTACTGCGATATTTTGTTAGCATAATAAATGTCCTTAGAATCATGATACAAATTGTATAGTTTAAGTACATGACTTGAACTTGAGATTATATTATATATCATATTCTTAAAGGTCCCTAGTCGAGTATTATTATATAGGACAATAATAATACATAGATAGACTAGTATGTTGTTTGACAAGATAACCACATCTCATTGGTTATAAGTATGGGGATACTAAAGTCAATACATAGGTACATGTGAGAGTACATGGTACTGGACAGACCCACAGTGAGATTCTTCATGGTTAATAAAGTCATAAGAAAGACTCACAGTGATAATGGTGTAACGATCCTTTGACTTGAAATCATTATATTTCTATACGAGGATTAATATACTTTGACTACATTAAAAGTTACTTTTGATCGGGTGATGATAAAAGTGGACATCGGGTATATCATGAATCGTATGAGAAATATAAATGATAGATAAAGGATTTAACCCTCCTATAATTAGGAGAGATATTATTGGCCTCTTGATTGAGTGAGATTATAAAAGCATGGCCATGCTCAAATAATGATTTGTCTCGATAATCTACTCATGGATCAAGTAAACCCGGATTAAATGTTGAAGAGGATGACTAAATACATGCCTCGAGTTTAATCTATAATATGTATGGTTAAAGGGATCATATTACACGAAAAACATTAATCACGAAAGGTTTTATCTAATCACGATTTAATTATTGTTTAATTGGGTAACAATGATATATTACTAGATACCGCTCATTGTTTATAATTTTATTAGAGAATAAAATTATTGCCAATTAAATAATAGCCTATAGGGTCGCACAAATAGAGCACTTAATGGAATAGTTAATTTATATTATGGATTTAAATTAATTGATGATTATTTGAATTTTATTATAATTAAGTAAGACTTAATTGAGATAATATAAATTCGAATTAAAAGGAATGTTTTTGCCCATAATAATTAAGTATGACTTAGTTATTAATTAAATAATAGAAATTCATTTTTATTATTTAATCCAATACCTACTAGGGTTGGGCTTTGCTATTATGGGCCTTTTTAATCAGCCATTATAAATAGATAATGATAGGTTAAAGAGGCTGGTACGTTTTTTTAAGAAAAAAACCCTAGCAACAAAGAGAGGCAGAGGCAATTCAGATCGTCAAGAAGGAGGCTAGTACATCCATTCCGTAGTCAAGTTCGTGAGACGTTCTTGAAGGTGCTCGTGTAGATACCATAGAGGTGTTTCTCCGAGAGGTAGACACAAAGCGTGATAGCTAGGATCTCCGTTGAGTTCGTGAAAGTTAAGCTCTTGAAAGGTATGATTCGTTATCTCCATAATCTGCCCATAATTATACATGGATCCTGTTTTGGGTTTCGAAATTTTGTTTTATTTACGTTTATCCGCTGCGTTTTATGCCTTCGGAACCCAACACAAGATCCTTAGCATTGAACTTTGCTTACCTTTGATTCATTCACTTTCTTTGAATCCTTGAAATTGAACTTAAGAATGAGTTTTGACTTGAAACAGTCTGAATGATTTCATATTCTTGGTAATGTTAAAATGAACTTAGTAAAACCTTTCTTTTCCAACACAAATTTCCTGATAGATTGGATTGAGACGTAAGAGACTAGTGAGACTAGTCCAGTCATATAAGAGACTAGCGGGGCTGGTCCAATTTAAGGATGAAATTATGCCATAGGTACCTTAACGACCAGATGGAGGTCGGTACGGGCTGATCACCCGTATTATTATTATTATTATTATTATTATTATTATTATTATTATTATTATTATTATTATTATTATTATTATTATTATTATTATTATTATTATTATTATTATTATTATTATTATTATTATTATTATTATTAATTGAAAGTTGAAGTATTCCATTCAAGGGTTCCCTATCACTTTATAAAGGATATTGAATACAATTGCTTTAGCAAATTGATTCTTTGAAAATGAAATGGTTTTTAATGATTCGAAATGAGTTGATTGTGTTATTGATTAGCATACAACTTTGAGAACCCTGATTCTTATTCTGATATTGTTGTCAATCATATAATTGATTCCCAACGATGAATAGATTCTCGCTTTCCATTTGAAAGATCCTTGAGATCCTGTTGATGATTTGTAATGAATGTCGGCTTTTGCCTTATCTTGAACCTTGATTCTTGAAAGCCCAACTATTTCTTCATAAACCTTCCCTAGCCCAAAGATAGAAATCTGCCACCTAGATTTTTAAAGGAGAATGCCTTAAAAGTCTTGTGAATAGATTTTGATTATTGCATCATAGAATTGTTATTTAGTTACTTTCTCAATTTTATACTCATGTATTATTTTTTGTTCTAACCATAACAGTTAAGCAAGGATGGCCAGAATTAGGCGCACTGTTCGTAAGAGCATACCTGGTGGCCCCTACCGTATTGTAGGCTTCCAGATGCCAGAGCAGGTAGTACATATTGTGTGTGAGCAAGTGCCTAGAAGGAAAGTTGGTAAAGATATAATAGGTTATCTGTCGGTTCCAAGTCGGAATCGAATGTGTAAATTAAATATTATTTTGGGTTATAATATATTATATTATCTGGTTGGTAGTTGTATTCTGGTCTCAAACTTAATCCTATTTGATCCTGTTATTAGTTAATCGGGGTTTATGCTTACCTATTTTAGTTTAAAGGTGTGTGGGTCCTCATTTCCTAACCCCGAGATTGAGGGCGTCACTTGTAGCACTGGTTGCTGGATTAGAAATGAATCTCCTAAGTGTCAGTCAATTCACAGATAGAGGATTCAATGTTGCATTTGACAAAGGAGAATGCTTAATCATCAGCACAAAATGACTAGTGAAGTTGCTCTGGAAGGAGTAAGAAAGGGAAGCCTGTTTGTTGCAGAATTACACTCAGCAAACAAGGAAGGAATTTGTTATTTTTACACCAAGGCATTTTTAGAGTAAAGCAATCGGTGGCACAAAAAGCTCTCTCACCTGAATTACAAGGCAATCAACACCCTGGTGAAAAAGGAGTTAGTGAGAGACATGCCAAATCTGGAATTTGCTCAAAATGGAGTTTGTGAGGCTTGTCAAAAAGGCAAAATGAAGAAGTCAAGTCACAAGAGTAAAAATGTGAATTCCATAAATGCACCTTTGCAACTTATTCACATGAACTTATTTGGACCATTTAATGTTTTGTCAATTTCAAGGAAGAAATATGCACTTGTGATGGTGGATGACTACTCAAAGTATGCATGGGTAGAATTTATGCATTCCAAGGATGAAACTCCACACATTAAGAAGATTGAGAAGCATGCTGAAGATCAAAATTGTGTGAATAGATTGAGGAGTGACAATGGCACAGAATTCAAAAATGCAACTTTAACTGAATTCTGCAAAGACAAGGGCATTGTTGAAGAATTCTTAGATGCTAAAACACCTCTGAAAAATGGGGTAGTTGAGAGAATGAATAGAACACTAGTAGAGGCTGCTAGAACAATGCTACAGGATGCCAAACTGCCAACAAGTTATTGGAAATAAGTTGTCAACATTGCATGCTATTATCAAAACAAATATCTCATTAACAAGAATCTTGGCAAATCACCCTACTCAATCTTATCTAAAAGAAATCCTACTTTGAAGCAGCTTCATGTGTTTAGAAACAAGTGTTATGTCTTGAAAGACAACTCTGAATATGTGGAAAAATTTGACTCTAAGGTTTTTGAAGCAATTTTTCTGGGATATTCATTGGAGAGAACTGCCTACAAAGTCTATGTGCTTAAACAAAAGAAAATTATGAAAAGTACAGATATGACTTTTGATGATGACAAGTGTCCAGGCTTGGAATGCCTTGATGAAAATGAAGTTGAGGCCCTTAAAATTGAAAATCTCAATATTGATTGTGATTCTGAAGATGAAGCTGAAGTCAACAGAAGCAACAAAATGGATGAAGAGTCAACTGAATAAGTGAGTCATGAAAATGGAAGCTCATCTCAAACACCTGAATTTGATATCACAAACTCGGGGGGAGAAAGATGAGAAAGTTCTGCAAGTCATGCCAATAATGAAGAAGATGCAGAGAACTCAAGTCAACAAACTCACACCAGAAAATGGGACATGAGTCACACAAGAGAAGCAATTATTGGTGATCCAAATACTGGAGTGAGGACTAGAAGTACAACTACAAATGAATGTCTACATGCATGTTTTCTGTCACAAGTTGAGCCTAAGAAAACTGAGAAGGCCCTACTTGATCTTGATTGGATATCTGCTATGCAAGAGGAGCTAAATCAGTTTGAAAGAAACAAAAATTAGAAGTTAGTTCCTGAACCAAAGAACATAAGTGTATTTGGAACAAAGTGGTGTTCAGAAACAAAATGGATGAAAATGGGAGTTTGACAAGAAACAAAAGCAAGGTTGGTTGCAAAATTTAACTCATAAGAAGAAGGAATTGATTATGATGAAACTTTTGCTCCAGTTGCAAGACTTGAAGTAATAAGAATCTTTATTGCATTTACTGCTCATTCTAACTTTAAGGTGTATCAAATTGATGTAAAGAGTGTATTCCTAAATGGTGAGTTAGAAGAAGAAGTTTATGTGCAACAACCACCTGGCTTTGAAGATCCTGAATTTCCAGATTTTGTCTACCAACTTCAAGGCTCTCTATGGACTAAAGCAAGCACCTAGAGCATGGTATGACACACTGTCAGAATTTTTGATCAAACATGGATTCACTAAAGGTACTATTGATAAGACTCAATTCTACAAGCAACATGTTGGTGATATGATCCTAGTTCAGATCTATATGGATGATATCATTTTTTTGTTCTACTAATGAAAAGCTATGTCAAGGATTCTCAAACGACTGGGAATTTCGCGATGTAATTAAGTAAATAAAGTATGATTTTGTGGTATAAATTATGTGATTAAATGATTTTGATGGTTAATTGTCTTTGTTGTATATTAGTATCTGGGAGCGTAGATAGATGCGTTCCAATTTAAAGAGTCAGCTTAGGGGTTAAGATGTGTTGTAAAGCCGTCACGTACAACGGAACCCGTCTTAAAAAGAGATTAGAGAGTTTAAATATGAAATATGTGTGTTTATGTGAAATGGAATGTTTAAGTAATTATTACATTCTAGTGACGTGTTGGTAAAGATAATTGTGAAGCGTAATTGAAACGCTGAGCGTCGGGCCGTCAGGCAGAACGTGACCCGATACGCGAAAAGAGGAATAATAATAAAAGGGAAATTTTATGATTAAATATGAGTTGTGATGTGTGAAATATGTGCTTGCTTATCTGTATGCATGATTACGTGATCTGTTAATTTTAAAACGGATTTAAGGGAATTATTTAATTTAAAACAAGGATTATTGGACCTTTATGCATTTTTATAAAATTATTCGAGTAAGGTCAAAGCATGAGACTAGTTGTGTTTCTTCAAAATAGTCCTAGAGACTTTCTAAAAGTGATAGAAGGATTTATTTCGCGATCGTTGCATTTTAAAATGATTTTATGGAGTTGAAATGCTATTTGCAGCATAATCTTGTAAAATCCATATTTAATCAACCGTTCGCTCAAAAATTATTCCGAAAATATGGCCGAAAAGCTAATTTCGAATCCTATATTTTAAAATTGATATTTCTTCCATTTCATCTTTTCTGAGAGAGTTATATAATATTCAAATTCATTTTTGGGAATGAGAATAAAAGAAATGAGAAGTGCATACCATTATATAAGCCACCCACCCTTCTCTTTTTCTCCCCTTCTTCCCTCACTTCTCTCTCTCTCTCTCTCTCTCTCTCTCTCTCTCTCTCTCTCTCTCTCTCTCTCTCTCTCTCTCTCTTTCCTCCCCCTCTCTCTCTCTCTCTCTCTCTCTCTCTCTCTCTCTCTCTCTCTCTCTCTCTCTCTCTCTCTCTCTCTCTCTCTCTCTCTCTCTCTCTCTCTCTCTCTCTCGGCTCTCTATCAATCTCTCTTCTCTCTCTTACATGCAACCTTAAAACATAGCTTAAATTCAAAGATCTACCCATCAACAATCTTAATTTTCAGTCCTCTATTCATTTACACTTTGCATGTAAGTTTCTAAGCAACTTTTCTTAGCTTAATTTCTTTGGTCATATTCAAGAAAGTGTAATTTCTTGGTATGTGATCATAAAGGAATGTAAACAAGTGTGATTTGTGGTTTTAAGGTTCAAAACTCAAAGAGGAGACCTGTGTTGGGCACTCTTGAGTTCGACCACTACTGGCCGTGATCCAAGGAGAGCCGGTGGAATTTTAGGAGTGTGAAATTCTTGGTGAAATGATGTATTCTCGTTAAAGTGTAACTTGCATGTTTGGTATTTGATGGATTCTTGAGTTTTGATGGTAAATGAAGTTTTATGTTTAAAAAATGGGAAATAAGGTTTATTACTAAGTGATTTTGGTGTTTAGTTGATTGAAATGGGATGCATGTCATAAGAATCTATATGCATGTCACTAAAAGTCATTGCACGTCAATGTTCAATGTTGATTAAAAAGGGATTTTTTATTTTAATTCAAGTTTATAAAAGGATTTTGATTTGAGGATTTGAACTTGCTTCAGTTTTCTTTGAAAAAGGTTTGAAAGGATGAATATTGGCTTGAACTAAAGGTTATAAATGATCCCTATATTTGCATGTCAATTTATGGTGTTGCATGTGATGTTTCTTGAGAAATTCAAATGGAATAAGTTGAATTTATAGAAAATAAGATGGATTATGTGTTTAAAGTGTTGCTTAAGTGTTTCCATGAATTATAGTGATGAATTGGAATTATATTTGGATGAAACAAGGATTACATGTTGAGATATGAAGTTGTATTTGACAAGATTAGAGTCTAAAAGAATCATTGGTCCTCTTGTTTGTGTTATGTGATAAAGCCGAATGGTTCATAGTTATAAAAGTAATTGATTTGAATTCAATATCTTACCAAGTGAATGCATGTGAGATTTCTAAGAATTATGTGGATTATTTGTTTGTTTTGGTTCGAATTAAGTGACGTAAAAAGGAGGTTTTTGAGTCGTCTTGATATGAGATTATGTATTGATATGGTAACTCGAGTAGAGAGTTTGAAATACAAGGATTAAATGTTATATGTCATATTTTTATCGCAATACATGATCTGAAGTCTATATGGTTAAAGTATACGGGTTTTGGTATAAACGTGCTTGTATTTATGATTGAGTATATATATACTCTTAGAGTATTGCGATTAAGGGAAATGTTAAGCGTTCGGGGAACGTCGAGTGGGAATCTAATTAAGGATTGGTTTTTAATTATAGATTCGGAGTGTGAGGGCATTCAGGCTAGGAAAGGGAAAGGTATACTAGGTGGCAGTAGTTCAACCTTTGTGAAATAGGAAAGCGAATTCAGGCAAGTAACTCTACTTACTTGTGCAATTGTCATAGAGATGATATTGTTCATGCCATGTAGAGTATTGAACTTTTATAGAAATGTACCCATGTTATTGATTCTTGAGATACCCTATTATTGTTCTAGTGAACTTGTTATTGATAAGATTATTGTTCGAACCTTTTGGTAACCTTTTCTTATCCTGATTACTTGTCAATACCATGAATTCTTGTAAACCCAATAAGAACCTTTGCGAACCCCTTGTGTAATGATCCTTTATTCCTTTGTTTATCTTATACCCTATTGATCCTTGAAATGGTTCTGGTTCCCCAACTTGTATACCTTGTTATCATTTGATCAAGATCCTTAGCATTGAACTTTGCTTACCTTTGGTTTATTCACTTCTTTTGAATTCTTGAAATTGAACTTAAGAATGAGTTTCGACTTGAAAGAGTCTGAATAATTTCATATTCTAGGTAATGATAAAATGAATTTAGTAAACCTTTCTTTTTCCAACACAAGGTTTTCCAAACGAATTCCTGATGGATCGGATTGAGACATAAGAGACTAGTGGGACTAGTCCAGTCATATAAAGAGGCTAGCGGGGCTAGTCCAGTTTAATGCTGAATTATGCCATTGGTACCTTAAAGACTGGATGGAGGTCGGTACGGGCTGATCACCCGTATTAATATGAATTGAAAGTTAAAGTAGTCCAATCAAGGGTTCCATAATTATTGAAATTTTATTCAGTGAATGATTCTTTGAAAATGAAATGGTATATAATGTTTTGAAAAGAGTTGATTGTGATATTTATTAGCTTACAACTTGTGAACCCTGATTTTGATTCTGTTATCAATCGTATAATTGATTCCCAATGATGAAAAGATTCTCGCTTTCCATTTGAAAGATCATTTGTGATCCTGTTAATGATTTGTGATGAACGTCGGCTTTCACCCTATCTTGAGCCTTGTTCTTTGGAAGCTCAAAGCTTTTCTTCATAACCCTTTCATAGCCCAAAAGATAGAAATCTGCCACCTAGAAATGATAAAGTAGAATGCCCTGAGTTCAGAAATGGTATATTGTGGATTTTGTATTGTAGAACTGTTTTATGGTTACTTGCTGAGTTTTATACTCATATGTTTTGTTTTAATCTAACCATGGCAGTTAAGTAAGAAGATGGCCAGGCTTAGGCGCACTGCTCGTAAGAGCGTACTTGGTGGTCCCTACCGTGTTGAGGGCTCCGGTTGCCAGAGCAGGTAGTACAGGTTTTTGAGTGAGCAAGCGCTTAGCCGAAAAGTTGTTAAGATACAATGGGTTATCTGTCGGTTCAAAGTCGGGATCGACTATGTAAAGTTGGTTTTAATTTGGGTGTAAATTATATTCTATGGTTGGTAGCTGTAATCTTGTCTCATACTTTATCCTGTTTGATCCTGTTAGTAGCTAATCGGGATTTATGCGTAGTTTAAAGGTGTGTGGGTCCTCATTTCCTAACCCCGAAATTGAGGGCGTCACACTGAGTGAATATGAAATGAGTATGATGGGAGAGTTAAGTTACTTTTTTGGACTTCAAGTTAGTCAAAGAAGTGATAAAAACTTCATCAGCCAAACCAAGTACGTTAAGGATCTATTGAAGAAGTTTGGTATGGTTTATTGTTCACCTGCATCAACACGTATCTCTACAGCTACAAAGTTGGATGGGGATAATAAAGGAAAAAGTATAGACATTCCAGGTTATAGAGGAATGATTGGATCTTTGCTATATTTGACTGCTAGTAGTCCAGACATTATGTTTGCAACATATCTGTGTGCAATATTTCAAGCCAATCCAAAAGAATTAAATTTGATGGCTGTGAAAGATATTTTTAGATTCTTGAAGGAACCTCCAAATTTGGGATTATGGTATTCTAAGGGAACAAGATTTGAAGCTGTTGGATACACAGATGCAGATTTTGCTGAATGCAGGGTTGACAAAAAGAGCACTAGTGGAAACTGTCTATTTCTTGGACAAAGACTTGTATCCTGGTATAGCAAGAAACAACAATCTGTGTCAACTTCTATAGCTGAGGCTGGATACATAGCTGTTGGAAGTTGTTGTGCTCAAGTGCTTTGGATTAGAAATCAGCTAATGGATTATGGCCTAGTGTTACACAAAATTTCAATTATGTGTGACAATAATAGAACTATATCTATTGTGGCTAATCGAGTTAATCATTTTGGAACAAAACACATTGATGTAAGGTACCATTTTATTAGAGAACATGCTGCAAATGGTACCATTGAGCTCATTTTTGTTCCAAAAGAATAACAATTAGCTGTCATTTTTACTAAACTTTTGGATGAAGCTACTTTCACTAGACTTGTAGGTGAAATTGGTATGCTAAATTCTTCATCCTAAATGCAAGAACTCAACTAATATTTTGCAGCAGATTGATTTCTAATAAATTAAAATTAATTTGATTAATTGGAAATTTTTACTGGAATATGAATTATAAATATTTCAGATTTCTCTGCATATTTATTTTTCATTTTACTTTTATTAACCTAGAATTTTTCAAATTCTAAGTAAACCGTCTCTTTGATTAATTCATATCTCAATATATGAAGTTAATAAAAGACATACCTGAAAAGCAGCAAAAGTACTTAGAGAATGAGTTCTCGATAAGTATAAATGACTTCTCGATAAGTCAGTTTTGGACTTCTCGAGTGGACATCTTGATAAGTTATTTTGACTTCTCGATAGAGTTCTCGATAAGTCTTTATTAGACTTCTCGTGGACATCTCGATAAGTTATTATTACAGAAAATGCAAGATCTAAGAATGAGTTGTATTCATGTTATAATTTTGAATTTATGCTGTAATTAAACATATATAATTAAGTGTATATTGTTAGAAATATACTATAATAACTATATAATAAATATGTGAGAAAGAGAGATATTAAGAGAAGAATAAATTCATTTAAGTGTGTGTATCATCATGCTCACATATGGTGCCTATTTATAGGCTTACAAGTGAAAGGTTACAAGTATTTAAAATTCAAGAGTCATATGAATACAAAAGGTCAAAAGTCTGGAGTTAAAGATTGGAAAAGTCAAAAGTCTAAAGACTTGAAAGGCCAAAAGACATCCACATTATTCATAACACTCCCCCTTGGATGTCCGTCATATAAAGCAATATCTCTTGAATATCCGTTATATGAAACAATGTCTCGTTATAGCCTTACTGGAAAAACCCCGTGGGTAAAAAAACCTAGTGAAAGAACAAGAACATTATTTCATAATGTGCATATGATGCTGCCTCATTAAAAATCTTACAAGGAAAACCCCGTGGGAAAAAACCATGGTTAAGGACAAAAGAGTGCAGTGCGCATATATCTCCCCCTGATGATTATGTAGTATAAAATCTTGTAAAACATCTTAGATATAGTTGTTTATAGAGTCTGGACCAATAAAGTAAATCATTGGTGTATCTCCAATGTCAAGAGTAACAAAAAAAATTGCTAAATTATAATTAAGAACAACGTGACATGAGAGAGAGCTCATAGAAAGCTTTTTTGCTCTAACAACAGTTATAAATCTCACACTAAGAACAACCATACAAATCAAATTATAGGAAATTTAGCAGAACCCAAGTATATAAATTATCCGGATCGAATCATTAACGGATCAGATCGGCATAAATTCATATTTGATACTTATCAGATCGAATCGTTACCTGGTCGGATTTTTTCCGGATCAAATTTATTTTTAAGTAATCTATATCCGCTCCATTAGTTTTCAGATCGGACCGGACCGGATTTCCGATCCATTGACGGCCCTAGTTGGGTCTGCTGGTTTATGATAAAAAAACTATTTCACCCTTTACAATAAAAAGGGACTATGCAATATTTAGCGAAAAAAAAAAAAAAAAAGGGACTATGCAAACTTTGTCCATGTTAGGATATTTTATCCATGGGTCAGCCCATCAAATAAAAAGCCCAAACAGATTTATTTCAAGATTATTGTAGTACGTCGTCGTTAACATTTTTATTTGCTAGTGCCTACTGCTCCTATCCATAGAGCTCTCCGCTCCAAGAAGTCATTTTTATTCTCAAAATGGCTGCTACTCAATCTTTCTTCAAAACCCCAAATGCAACCCGATTCACTCGACCCGATTGCAGAAAACCCGACCCGTTTTCACCAACATTGACCCAAAATCTCAAACCCCATAGCTTAAACAATTCATGGCTAGGCACAACAAAGCTCTCTCTTCACTCCTCAAATTTAAGACCAGTAACTTTTAAACATTTACCCATTATTACTGCTACTGTGGTCTCTAGTCTTCCAACTAAGTAAGTTTTTATGACACCCTTTTATGAATATTTGAATTTGGTGTATAATTTGAGTGATTTTGAGGTGATTAGGCCATAAAGTTTTGATCTTTATGATGTTTTGTGCAGAAAATCAGATGGGGTTTCATCTACTGTTAAGGTTCCTAAGTGAGTTTTGTTTAAATTTAATTTTCTTGAATTTTTGTAATTGGGTTTTCTTGTTATGGATTTGATTGAAGTTGGTTGACTAAAAATAGGTGGTCTTCAAAGGCTATAAAGTCTTTTGCTATGGGTGAATTGGAAGCAAGAAAGCTCAAGTATCCGAATACCGGGACAGAAGCACTCCTTATGGGAATTTTGATTGAGGGTTAGTTTAATTGGTATTGTATGTTTTATATTGTTAGGTTTATCGGATAGATGGAGGAGTGTCTTTAGGCTAATGCACTGTTGTGAAATGCACAAAATCGAAAAAAGTGCAAGTTCCGATGTTGAATCGCAACTCGCGAAGCACGATTACTCGCACAACTTTTTTTTGCCAAAAATGAAATTAATTATGTAATTATATGTATTTATACATCAATACTTATGAAAATATTAATTCTAATGTTTAACTATAGAATAGTACTTTTATTTTCGAGCATAATAATAAGTCTGCAACTTAGTAGGAATGAACATAGTAAGAAGTCTACAGCTTAGTAGAAATATCAACTTGGTTGAAATAAACATAATAAGAAGTCTCTCTTAGTAGAATATCATCTTAGAAGGAATGTCATTGAACTATCAATCGATGACATTTAGCAAGTCAAAGGTTTCCAAATCATTTAGCTCGATCACGGGACCCTCGAATTCTCTTTCTTCCTCATCATCATCTTCGTCTCGAAGACTTTGAGAAGAACCAGCTCTTTCACTTGATTTTGAGGTGTTCATGTTTCTTGTCAAGCACCTAGTGCGATAAAGTGGTTCTTCAACTCTAGAAGCAATGCAGACATCGTCCCAACTAAGATCTTCTCCTTCATGCACATAATTGGGATCCACATCTTCATCATCAAGGCTTTTTCCAAGCAACCACTCATTACAGTCGTCAATTACATCCAAAGCAATCGGGTCCTGTACATCATGTGTATCAAACCTACGCTTCAGCCGCTAATGTACATTGTTTTGTACGTAGTTGTAACAAGTTTCTGTATGCGTTACTTATTAGAGATCGTTAGTTTGTTAATATTGATAGTGCCAGTGTTGATGGTATCTAATTTATTTTGCTGTTGATATTGGTTTAGTTAGTTAAAATTGTGAGCATGAAGTTGAAAATTGAATGAGCAAGTAACTAATCATGATATAATGTTGCCTCATGGTAGCAAGTGGAGGCAGCAATGTATATATCTTGCTGTTATTTATATAGCATGAGAAATTTTGGTTGGACCAGACAGATATTTTCAGAGGAGATCTGATTTGGCTTTAGATCCTGAAAAAGTGACATGCTACAATCTTGTTGAACACGAAAATGCCACGATATGTAACCTAAAAGTTACTATGATCTCTGAGGTGCTTGTTAGCTGCACGCCTGCACCAGTAAGCAAACAATGATGACAGTGCTGCCTAGGTCACTAAAGTGTTGGACCATAGTTTGAGTTACTTTACATGTGTACATGTATGGGATTTTCTGAATACCTTTCCCTTTTGGGTTGCTAGGATTTATAGGGTTGCAAGTGGTTATTTCTATATTATGGGATCAAGTTTGTGTGTTTAGATTAGTTTATTACTTTATGGTAATTTGAGACTCCTGGCCTTGAGTATTGTTTTGGTATTTGACCAATTGCCCTAAGTGTCTGGTGAGGGTAAAATCCAGAACATTTTTCCGAAAAAGATTCTATCATGGCTTTTAGTCCCGATGAAGTGACATGCCACTATCTAGTTGAATGGGAAAATGGCCACAAGATGTAATATAAATATTACTATAATGTTGTTCTAGATTGTAGGTTTCTCTTCATGATTTTGAGCAAACATGGGCTTTCAATAACGGGGTCATATTTGACAATGCTTAAAACCAACATTAACATTATGAATGTGACTTTATTGTGTTTGCTTCCTGATGTTTATAGGATTGCTTAAAGAAACTTCCCAGATATGAATATATGTTTTACTTCTTAGCAGTGCCATTTTATTTTTATCAAGTCTGATACTCTGCCTATCGTATAGTACTAATAGTGCAACTGTCCTAGTGATTATATGAGTAT
Organism: Apium graveolens; assembly: GCF_009905375.1. NCBI lineage: Eukaryota > Viridiplantae > Streptophyta > Magnoliopsida > Apiales > Apiaceae > Apium > Apium graveolens. The sequence continues at coordinate 22,925,749 of NC_133652.1, forward strand.
GGTAGTATGTGTTCCTATCCGTTCTCTGAAATTGTTTTTCTCCTTCGGGAAAAGAGAGGAACAGGGTACCAATAATGGGGCCAGGAAAAGATCATAGATAAATGTCTTGTGTGTTTATTTTTATAAAATACAGTCTCCTCTCTTGGCATTAGAATGTAAGTATCAACACGGATTAGTTTTTAATACAAATGGCATCGTTTTAATTCATCTAGGAACAAATCAGGCTTCAAAAATTTTGCGAACAAATGGCGTAACACTTATGAAAGTGCGCGAAGAAATTGTGAAGTTGCTTGGAAAAGCCGACATGTACTTCTTCAGTCCCGAGCATCCTCCTCTAACTGAAGAAGCTCAAAGGGCTCTTGATTGGGCTATCGAGCAAAAGTTGAAATCTGGTAAGTGTTTAGTTCGCCTGCTTGGATTTGTTTTTAGTTTGCTTGCTGAATTCCATCTCTTGTTAAGTAATCTTGGTAATATTGGAATCCAGATGTTGAGCATGCATAATTTCGACCCATATATATATATATATATATATATATATATATATAGGTTCCTTATGTTCACTTAGTTTTCTACTTGCTACATTGACTACTTCTACATCTATGGTATTGTTTCATATAATTTTCATACAATGATGAAGAAATGTGAAGTATGATAGGTGGTGCAAGTTTGTGTAGAAAATATTTCCAATCCTATTAAATACATGCTGTACGTAGTCTGGTTGCATGCTCAGTGTAATGCGTTTCGATTTCTCGAGAGACCTGTATTGCTTAATAGTTTCTTGCTCTTAAACTTAGGTTGAACTGTTGAAGAATATATACATAATTACATATCGCCAGTGTCGTGATTTACCATTATTAGACCATCCGTTGTAGTCATGCAAATATCTTCGAAGTTTTAATTTTTGTTAATTTTTCTAACCTCTGTCTCTGCCTTGAGCCCAAGATAGACATCACGAGCTAGAAACGTTCCACAGGGCAGTGCTAGCCAGTAGAACCCCAAAAATTGGGATTCATCCCTGATGATGATCTAGCTGTTCTACCTGCAATTTTTCCTCAAAAAAGTCACTACTTCTATCTAACTGTTAAAAACACTGCATCTTACACCTGGAACATGTTACGGTTTTGTGGCTGTGCAAAGTTTCTGCCAGAAAATTAGCTATGCAGCGTGAGATATATCATAGAAATAAATAAACTAAATTCAACAAGTAATGGGAAGTTACAGTATCCCGCTCTTAGTAATTACATGAAACTTTCATGATGAAAGTCTGTTTGGAATAAATTGTAAATACCGCCCTTGCGGCTTAAATATATCATAAAGGACTTTATTGTGCTCCCTGATTAAACATGTTATTAAACCAGAATTTAATATCCATTACTTGTATAAATTCAGGCGAAGATGGGGAAGTCACCACAGTACATCAGCTTCTTGGAATATGGTCTGAAGAGGAATCACCTGGTCACAAGGTAATGGCTACCCTTGGCTTCAACAGTGAAACAGCCCAACAACTTTATTCTTTAATTTCGGAACCTGGTTATGTTGAAAGTTAACCGCATTAAACTCATTCGAATCGCAAACCATGTTGTTTTCTGAAGCCGATAGACTGCCATTGTTGCCAACAATTCTTAGAGAAATTTTGTAATATGCAAATATGCAACCTTTGCAAAGCCACAAGACTGACAAGAGTAACCAGCTGTAATTGGTCTCTTCTGCAGTTTGTTTACATGAATATGAGTTTACAAAATACAAATATGAACCCTGTAATCTCAGAAGTCAGAGGTTTGTAAATTGTACTTTAATTAGCTGCAGAATCAATAGACAATATCACATAATTTTGCTCAATGTATAAAGCTCTTTAACTCTTAATAATAATAAGCAAATAAATAGACAAGGTGATGCTAATTAAAATTTATAAGTTTGGAGCTCCTAGTATATTTTTCCAATACATTAAGGGAATGTATAAGTTGTTGACTTCAAGCTTATCTTACAAGTACATAGTAAAGTTAGTAACAGGAATACTTAAACATTCTTATGTGTCTATAGCAACCAAAAGGACAACTGTGCAACCCTGTATTTACTCAGAACTCGAGTACATACTACATAATAAAAAAAACAACAGGATTATAATTAACACATATAAAGTGATAGCAGGCAACGCAAGTACTTGTGAATAATTTCCTTCAGTCTCAATCTGGTGTTTAATTTAATCATACTTTCCCTATGAACCGGAGTTTGTACATACGAAGACAGCAGTACAGTTGGAGAATCTTGCTGTTAAGTATTTTTAAAACAAACATTATCAACTTACAGCTTCGTTTGTTTTCATTGAATCTTTAAATGTTTAAACGTCCAGTCATTCTTATCCTTTGTTTTTTAATTCAGAATCTTGCTGTTGAGTAATTTTAAAACAAATATTATCAACTTGCAGCTTTGTTTCCTGTTCATTCTCGTAATTTATTATTACATCTATATAATATAGGCAGATATTTAGAGTCGATTGTTGCAGTTAATCTTACATCTTGGAATCTATTATTTTGATATTAAGAAGGAAACTACATCTTAAACTAAATTTTCTGTCAAATTTATACTTTGCATAATAAATGGTACATTTTTTTTACAAATGAAGAGATATATTAATTCCTAGTTTTCTTCTCTCCTATAGCTCGTCTCAATTACACATTATTAGCACTCAAACTTGTCCTTGGCACCGAATATAATCTGTTTTAGACATAGTTGTCAAGGCGTCGCCTAGGCGATTAGGCGGCAAAAAACTGAAAGGTGTCCAATCCGTCTTAATTTTTAAGGGATAGGCGACGCCTAAGTCCGCCTAGTCCAGTCTTATTTTCGCCTAGTTTCAAGTCAACCATGCCCAAATAACTTTTGACCAGATTTATCCATATTTGAGTTATAATGGATCTATATTGTGTTGTAAACATTATATCCATCAAAACTCACCACTAAAACCTCATCTACAACAATCTAAAGAGGAAAAAGGAGAACGAATTATCTCCTAACAAAAAATTGATTTAGTATTATTATCAAGTTATTATTCTTTTAATCTTAACAAACACCCACACCCACACGCACATATAGTAAATTTATTTGTTTGTAATTTGTGTACAATACTTCAGTAGTATAACTACATTATTCTATTTTATTATAATATATAAATATATGTGTATAAAAAAACCAATATATATAGCCAAAAGTATAATCCGTCTAATGGTCGCCTATGCGAGTGCCTTACCGCCTAGGCAGTTAGGCGGTGGACTAGCACCTAGTACCGCCTTTACACCTTAACAAGTACTCCCTCCGTCCCAGCCATTTGTATACAAATGGTTTGGGCACGGAGGACAAGAAACATAATAAAATAATATTACTTTTGTTAAGATAGTGGGATGAGAGAGAAAGAAAAAGAGTAATTTAGAGAGAAAAAGTATAAAGTTGGTTAAAGTGGTAGGACATCCAATATTTAATGAATAAAGTGAGTGTAGTGGGAGAAAGTAGTGGGTATAGTTGAATTTTATATTATAAATTTTTTACTATTTTTGGTAAGTTTGAAATGTATAGAATTAAATAAGACATCCAAAAAAGGAAAGTGTATAGAAATGAATGGGACAGAGGGAGTAAGGTTTTAGAACGTTAATTATATTATAGATAATTATCATTTAAGCACTCAACCGTATCATTCAGAACCAGAGATTAATCAAAATTTAGAAAGGATTATAGTTTAGCAAACACTTAACAAGGAAGAAAGTCAAAAACTAAGCAGAGGTTAATCACAATCTGATACTGTAATTGCTATTGGTAATTTATCAATCCATGGGTAGCTGGACTAAAAATTGACCAGAATCATACTACACATGCGCCCTTCGTCAATGTTTGTCGTTAGCTTAGTCTTTATCGTTAGAATAATACAAAATTCAATATTTAAATAAGAAATAACTAAGAAAATTAAACAAGAAAGCTAAGATAATGAAATCCCTGGATCAAGTAGCTAGTTTTCCCAGAAAGATAAGCAAATGAAATGCAGGCTTATAGCGCAAACAGTGGGGGGCTTGTGAGAAAGGAGAAACATGCAACAGCATTATATGTGTTAAGATTCCCATGCTTTGTGTTCCCTTTCACATGGGGACTTTTATTAACCCTTTTACATCCTTTTGAACTGATCCAAAACTCTAATTGGATTACAAAATTCATTGCCTTGTTTACCCTTATAACTTTAAAAAGAAGACACTTGTATCTGTATGCCACTAACAATGATGCTGACTTTTTAGTTAGTTTAGTTTTCACCTTTTCCATCACCATCATTGTATTGTATCCTTTCAGTTGCAAAGTCTTCAAACTAATTGAAAGTTCTTGAAACATTTTAATTTTTATAGTATGAGCACCAATCTAGCAGATTTTAAGTTCTTGAAACATTTTAATTTTTATTGTATCCTTTCAGTTGCAAAGTCTTCAAACTAATTGAAAGTTCTTAATATATTCCGTCGTAAGTAGATTTATTATTTTATTGAGTATATGGGCCCCTACTTCCTAACTTGCGACGCAATTTTATCTTGTGACGAAAAACGAACTTACAACTCGACCAAAAATGACAAGTTTTTTCCGTCGTAAATGACTCAATTACGTCGATTTCAGTTCAAAAAAACCGTCGTAAATTGCCAGATTTGTTGTAGTGACGGACCCAAAATTAAAAATAATAAAATCATATTATTATTTGCATAAAACTGAAACTCATAATCCGTGCAAAATATAGATATAAATATAATATATAAAATGTTGTTAAAATATGTAGTTAAAAAAATCAAAATTAAAGAGGGATAACTATCCTCTTGGTCACAGGTTTGAATCCCACGAGAGAAGAATTTATGATTATACCTTCTGAGTTAGAGCATGTCGCTTAAATGCGGTTTAACTTGGTTCACGTGGTTTGCAGGCTATTGCGTGAACCCGTCGGGTTTACCCAGTGCGCACCCGAAGGGTAGCGACTGCGAGTTACCTACGATAAAAAAAAGAAAAAAAAATCAAAATTAAGTGTAACTCTAAAATTTCACCGTATAGTTCTAGCTATGCATGCACCTAATTATTTACTTATATAAATTTGACATGTTAACTTACTAATACGATTATTTTAAAACAAACCTACGTTTGGATGTTCAGCAACAAATAAAAATTAAAGGAAAATTAAATTTACAGAGAGTAGAAGTTAATTTTTGTCAGTTGAGATTTTATTACATAAAATTTTAAAAATAGTTGTATAATTTTCTAGTGAGTACCAAAATTTAGGACCTAAACATGGTTTACTTATTAGTATAGATAGTTGATAACCCGTGCTAAACACGGGTTTGAGATTAAAAATATTGAATTAATATTTGTAGAGAATTATTCATAATCCGTGCAAAATACAAATACAAATTAATATATTAATATCAATATTAAATTGGTACTTGCAAAAAATAGTTATGTGGTTAAAAAGAATCTAATTAATAGTTATGTGGTTAAAAAAAATTGAATCAGTTATAAAATTTTCCACTATAATTCTATTTTTGTATTGTTTTACTTGATATAGAAATCTAACACATTAGTTTTATTTTTGTGAAACGAATTGTATCTCTATTCTATAAACCAAATATCTGTTCTTTGGATAATTTAATATTAAAGAATATAATTTGATAATTATCTTATAATTAGCCTTTTCAATATAGTTTATTTAATATTACTTAATTATAGATAAAAATTAATTTATGAATTAAAAGTAAATATATGTTATTAAACTTAATTTAATATTAGTTAATATAATCTAAATACAATCCGTAAATTTGTTAGTGTTAAAATATGTTTTTTAATTTAAAGTAAATAAACGTTGTAATGGAGAGTAACAAATACAATCGTTAAATCAATAATTTTCAGTTTAAAAGTTAATAAATGTTACTAAAGTCATTTGCTATTACTTAATTATATTTAAAATAATATTATAGAAAATAAAATTTACCGAGAATAGAAGTCAATTTTTGTTAATAGTTTACTTTGTAGTTATTAGTTTTTCAAAATAAAAGTAAATATATATATTATTTTACTTAATTTAACGTAACTTAATAAATTTTTAATATAATTTCTAAATGAATAAAGTTTACAGAGAATATAAGTCAGTTCGGGTTAGGAGTTTACTTAGTAGTTTATAGTTTTTCTAAATTTAAAAATAAATAAAGTTATTTTACTTAATTTAACGTAACTTAATAAATTTTCGATATTATTAACAAATCGTTTAAAAAATATTTTTATTTTATAAAGTAAATAGACAATTGGATGAATACTAAATAAAAAGAAAATAAAATTTACAAAGAATAGAAGTCTATTTGTATTAAAAACAAAGTTTATTGAAAATAGAAGTAATAGCCCCTCCATTAATATATTCGATTTCTTTGCTTCCATTAGTTACTGGTCAAGTATCTTTTAGCCACTCCATTAATATATTTCACTTCTAAATATCTTACATTTATCAGGCTTTTTTCTTGTACAAAAAATTCGAGAAAGAAGGCGTGAGGGAGAGACCAGGGTGATGCTAATGTAGTGGGGGTGGGTGTAGGGATAGGGATGGGGGGGATGCTTAAAATTTAGAAATATATATATGATGCATGCAAGTCATTTAAATTTAAACCTAATTAAGTCAAGAGAGAGGAGAGGCGACAAAGGGCATCTTTTATTGCATAGGAGTTCACCCCCAAGGGTCATGCAAGCAATGGTGAGCTTGAGAAACTAAAAACAACACACCAAGACTGTAGGAAAATGGGACACAAATGTATGATGGTAATGTTATTTGATGATAACGTTCTTTTTACGTACCAATGTTATACGAATATGCGGTTCTCGTACTTCCCTCCCATGTGTATCAAAACTGTGAAAAAATGTGCGTGTGTGTGTTATTAGCATGCCTGCACACACACAGATACAATAAGATTAAGATTAGGATCAGGATTAGGTTCTCTCATTGTGTTTTAAGGCTGTTGAGTCTGTCTTTTGTGTGTCTCCCTGTAATGTCAGCGCTACACCCGCGTCGTTTCTTCTTCACTCACCCACCCCATGCCAGGCTACCACCTCATCAACTGATCTCCCTCCCTCAATTATGTTTGTACTAGTGTCTAATCTATGCTGCTTAATAGTAACAGAGTTTATATAGACTATATATATATATATTTAGGAGACCTAAGATTACAAATTTAAACGGACATACATTGAGACGAAGACACACATTAATTATTATTAGAGTTTGGGACCTGCACAACAAAATTATTTTTTGTACAAGAAAAAAGTTCACTTTACAACCAAACTTGAAGACCTACTGCCAGAGAACCTTAAACAATAATTGTACAGTCTATGCCTTAACAAATATTACAAGGCTTTGACTCTCTTAATCTCTTTACCAAGATTAAAAAAAAGTATTAGCCACTTATTACTTGTGTAGTAATTCTCAGCTTTCAGGGTATTGTACAAACTTGAAGGTTACATTTTTTTTTTAATTTGAGTTTTATATGTTACCTTTGTAAATAGATGCTCTTGGAGGGAGAATCACATTCCTTTATCAAGATTATTTATAATTTGAGGTTAAAATAATGTTCATATTAAAATAATTATATTTTTTTGACAAGATTATTCATTTATGGGAATAAGAACATCAATGACAATCTATCTTTAGGTCTTAAGCAAATTTTTTTACCTTGTGTATCTATTCAAATATTAATATGCCGTAAGCAAGCATTTAGTCTCAACTCTTGCCATGTATTTAACATCACTAATCTCCAAGAAAACAAATGGCTATTTCTGAGAACAGGAGGGAAAATGACAACAGAAAATAATACTAATATATTATCTTTGTGGATGTAAAAGGAGATTAGGACCATCTCAAGGACCAGAAAAACCGGTTTAGATAAATTAAATAACATATCTTTGTGGATGTGAAAGGAGCTTAATTAGGAGTAAACACATGAAAGGAGAAAGCAGAGGGGGCCATTCATACACCGGCCATACGCAAGCAAGCAGCCTTTACCTTAACCACAGCACAACCCCATCACATCAATCATCCTTCTTCTCATCCTTATCCATTCATTTTTTCCTCCAAACCCTAGACAACCCCCCTATCATTTCATTTCTCTCCTTATTTCTTGTTCAACCCTAATCACTTTCTTAAACCCTACACTAAACCCACAACTACATATATATATGGGGCTTTGTTAATCTATGATCTATTATGTACTTCCCTTTTAAAATTTAAGAATCAATTAGTTTAGAGCTGGCTTGATTCATCTTAGTTACTGGCTGAGATTAATTATTTCGTTGCTATATATACATATATTGAAGTCCACTCATAATTTATTTCCTTTAATTTCTTGTTCATCAAACACAATTATGCTTATATATGTATTTTTCTACTAGCAGCTTATAAGAGAAAAAAGTCTTGACTTGCTTTTTAACTCACTTTCTTGATCTTAGAATTAGACGAAAATTAGGGTTTTTTTGAGAGAGAGAGGAATGGATCCAGGAAGTGCATCAGGCCACGGCCATAATTCTCTTCCACCTGCTTTCCACACAAGAGATTTTAATCTCCAACACCACCACCACCAACAGCAATTTCACCACCAGCTGCAGCAGCAACAGCAAAACTCCGAAGAAGAACAAAGTGACACAAGTGGACTCAAACGCCTCAGGGATGACAAGAACAACGATGACATAATTAATGGAGGCGGCAGCCAAGGAAAAGAAGCGGAAAACTTAAGGCGTCCCAAAGGCCGGCCAGCAGGATCAAAAAACAAACCCCAACAACCTATCATCATCTCACGGGACAGTGCTAACGCATTCCGAACCCATGTAATGGAAATTGCTGATGGATGCGACATAATGGATAGTGTAGCTACATTTGCACGCAGACGCCAACGAGGTGTTTGTGTCTTGAGCGGAAATGGAACGGTTACTAATGTGACACTTCGTCAACCAGCTTCGCCTGGCGCAGTTATGACATTACAAGGCCGTTTCGAAATACTATCTCTCTCGGGATCGTTCTTGCCACCACCAGCCCCGCCAGAAACTATTGGACTAACAATATATCTGGCTGGTGGTCAAGGGCAAGTTGTTGGAGGGAGTGTGGTTGGGGTACTTTTAGCGTCGGGTCCAGTTGTTGTCATGGCAGCTTCTTTTAGTAATGCCGAGTACGAGAGGCTGCCGTTGGAGGAGGACGCCCCGGGGCTGCCATTACCAGGCGGAGGTTCACTTGGATCTCCTGTGGGACAGAATGCGCTACAGAATCAGCAACAGTTGCTAGCTGATCCGTCGCTATTTCATGGAATGCCTCCTAATCTCTTAAACTCTATACAGTTACCAACGGAAGCATTTTGGGCTACGGGTAGGCCTCCTTACTGAGCAAACTTACTTTGTATTGTTAATGTTGATTAATTCAAACATCTTTTTAAATTGGTAATTGAGTTAGCATATTGTTGATTTAGGAAAGGTTGATTAGAAAATGTTAGTTGTATTATTCACGCATTTCATTGGGGTTGTTTAATTCGAGCATTACATGTGTTTTCATTTTTATTTCACTTTACTGAATATTGAAGGACAAAGTGTGTGAGTTTTTTTTTTAAATCGAGTGTGTGAGTTTTTATTAATTATGAGATGAAATTGATTTGTGATAATAAATTCAATAAAGAACATACCTAAACGATTTTTCTAATGTATATCAAGGGCACACTCTAAAAATCCATATTTTATAAATTGTCAATTTTTTTTTGACAAAAGCGAAGAAATTTTATTCATGAACTGACTCCTTCAAAATACAATCATGGAATTCAATAGAAACATCCCTCCTATCAAAATTACGATCAGAATATTTGCTCTTGCGAAACAATGAACAACCATATTTGCAGATCGTTTAATAAAAAATAAAAAAACAATGTTTGAAAGACGGAGCTCTCTCCGACACTCCTCACCACCAAACCAAAACACGATCTCATCTCCACCTTGCTACGAATTGCTTGAACCGCCGTCAAACAATCCAACTCCAGCTGCACCACCTGCCAGTCACTAGACTTAATCCATGACAAAGCTTCATTAATTGCCAACGCTTCTGCGAACTCTGCTGTTACCATTGTTGGGTTTAATCTAAACTAGAACTTTATTTAAATATGTTTGTTTATTTATGTAAACATGTATTAACTTGGTTTTATGTTTTGTATCGACCAAGTCTATACGTGAGAGTAGTTTTAGGAGTTTAAGTTTGAATAAGTTAGTAGTGCAGAGTTTTTATTGGAGACTGTTTCCCACGTATCCGGATGCGCCTGTTTTGTAGGACATCTAGCTGATATCGTGGTGATCAGTTTGTATTATTTAAGTTCAGGGTAATTGCAGTGGAAAGAATAACATTCAGTTCCTGCACTCCAGCTTCTTTAGTGTTATCGCAATACTTATACATATATATAATTCTGGTGTATACACACACACACACACACACATATATATATATATATATATATATATATATATATATATATACAGGAGGTGTTGCAGGTTGTTATCTATACGTGGTATCAAAGCGAGGTCGTTGGCGGATGCCAAAATACATGCCCAAGAAAACAACGATGGAAGCAGGAAAGGCGATGGAAACAGGAAAGGTAAGAGAGGGAGGAGTTGGCTTAAATTACCCGATGTTAACTCGAGACAATTACACTGCATGGGCCATTAAAATGAGGGTGTTCATGCAAGCACATGGGGTTTGGCAAGCTATAGAACCGTCCGACCCTAAGGGGGCTGTGGAAGAGAAGGTTGACAAGCTGGCCATGGCAGTTATCTTTCAGGGAATACCCGAGGACTTTCTTCTGTCACTTGCCGAGAAACCAAAGAAGCGTGGGAGACACTTAAAATGATGTGTCTCGGCGCAGAACGTGTTAAAAAGGCGAAAGTACAGACTTTGAAAGCAGATTTCGAGTCCCTGAAAATGAAGAATGGAGAACCATTGGACGACTTCTACCTTAAACTGAACGGACTGGTTGCTAATATTCGGGCTCTGGGTGAAAGCGTGGAAGAAAGCTATGTCGTAAAGAAACTCTTGAGGGCAGTGCCAGCCAAGTTCTTACAAATAGCATCTACAATCGAACAATTTGGTGATCTCGATACAATATCTGTAGAAGAAGCAATCGGGTCATTAAAGGCCCACGAAGAACGACTCAAGGGTTAGGAAGAACCTGTGGGCGGACAGTTACTGCTCACAGAAGAGGAGTGGATTAAGAAAGAAAAACAAGAAGGGGTCATTTGCTGTTAACCAGAGACGAATGGATCAAACGGTCTAATATCCGGGGACGCCAAAATGGAGATGAGTTCCGTGGTGGCCGTACGGGACGAGATAGAAGCAAAATTTGGTGCTTTAATTGTCTTGCCTATGGTCACTACGCAGCCGAATGTCGAAATCCAAAGCGTGAGAAAAGTCATCTATTGGAGGTGAATATGTCACAGACCACAGACGACGAACCAACTCTGTTAATGACAAAATGTGGACAAGGTGAATTGCTCCTGAATGAAAGAAATATAAGGCCCAACTTGCTTGCAAATGGTGAGAACAACAAAGAAGTGTCAAATATTTGGTACTTGGATAACGGCGCAAGTAATCATATGACCGGACAGAAATTTAAATTCAGTAAGTTAGATGAAAAAGTAACAGGGAAGGCGCGTTTCGGAGACGGGTCAACTGTGGACATAAAGGGCAAAGGGACTGTGACTTTCAAGTGTAAAAATGGAGGAGTAAAGAAGTTCCATGAGGTATATTATATTCCCAATCTTCGTAATAACATTATATCTCTTGGTCAATTAACTGAACATGGAAATAAAGTTATTTTAAATGGGGATTGATTATGGATATATGATGAACAAGGAACCATTCTTATAAAAGTTAAAAGATCGGGAAACAGGCTGTATAAAATTGAACTTGAAACCTGTGATGCTGCTTGTTTACTGTCTAAAACAGAGGAGATTTCCTGGCTGTGGCACAAGCGCTTGGGACACGTCAACGTTCAAGCTTTGAGTTCCATGTCTAAGAATAAAATGGTGGGGGCCTGCCAAGTATAACACCTCCAAAAGAGAATTGTTCAGGATGCTTGATGGCTAAACAGTCCAGGAAACCATTTCCTGCACAAACTCAGTATCGTGTAAGCAAAACTCTCGAGCTAGTTCATGGTGATATCTGTGGTCCAATGACACCAGCAACGCCAAGTGGAAATAAGTACTTCTTTCTTCTTGTTGATGACTATAGCAGGCATATGTGGGTCTACATGCTCAGGGAAAAGTGTGAAGCTTTCGATGCGTTTAAGAAATTTCGTTCTCTGGTGGAAAAGGGGTCAACTGAGATAAGGACATTCCGCACGGATCGTGGCGGCGAATTCTGCTCAAACGCTTTCAACTCATATTATCAAGAAAATGGCATTCTAAGGAAATATACCACTCTGTATACACCTCAACAGAACGGCGTAGTCGAAAGAAGGAATCGTACGGTGGTGGCAATGACTCGGAGTTTCTTGAAATCTATGGACTTGTCGGCGTTTTTATGAGGTGAAGCTGTGAGATACTCGGTTTACATCTTAAACCGTTTGTCCACACGAGCACTCTCTGCACAAACTCCTCATGTAATCTTGACGGGGGAGAAACCAAATCTTGAGCATATAAGGATATTTGGGTGCATTGCCTATATGAAAGTTCCTGCTGTTTTTACAAAAAAATTGGATGATCGAAGTAGGATGGTTGTGAATCTTTGCAGAGAGCTTGGCACGAAAGGATACAGACTTTATGATCCCTTAACCAAGCAAATTATGGTAAGTCGAGACGTGATATTTGATGAAAAGGCGGGCTGGCCATGGATACAATCAGAAAAAAAAATCCAGCTGCTTCTACAGGAATTATACGGTGCTTGACATGGGAACTAGCAAGAAAGACGTGACAGGAGAAACTGAGCATGATATGGGGTACACAACCCCAATGTAGTCACATTACATCAGCGGTGAGAGCAGCACAGACTCAACTACAGTGCACAACACTCCTCACTCTTCCTCTGTTCGAACAACCAGTGAGATCTAAAGCTCAGACAACAGCCATCCGCGTAACTTTAGATCGCTGAGAGAACTGTACGAAGAAACCGAGGTGGTAGAACTTCCAGAAGAATTACTCCTGATGGGAGTAGATGAACCGGTGAATTACAGTCAAGCAACAAAGAAAAAAGAATGGAGAGAAGCAATGGAAAGAGAGATAGAAGCTGTTGAAAGAAATCAGACTTGGATTCTTACTAAACTCCCTGAAGGACAAAAGGCAATTGACTTAAAGTGGATATTCAAGGCTAAGCGAAACGAAAGTGGAGAGATAGTAAAATACAAAGCACGGATAGTAGCGAAGGGCTATGTACAAGAACAGGGCATCGATTTTGACGAGATTTTTGCCCCGGTAACACGGCTTGAGACAGTGAGACTGCTTCTTGCATTGGCTGCTAAAAACGGATGGCAAATTAATCACTTAGACGTGAAATCGGCTTTCCTAAACGGTGAACTAAATGAAGTGGTGTATGTTTCCCAACCGGAGGGATTTATTAAAAAAGGTCAGGAACATCTTGTTTATAGGTTGAGCAAAGCCTTGTATGGGCTTCGACAGGCCCCTCGGGCATGGTATTCAAAACTTAATATGTGTCTGGAGGGAATGGGTTTGACTAGGTGCCCATTCGAACATGCTGTCTACACAAGACGAGACGAAGATGAATGCCTGGTTGTCGCCGTTTACGTAGATGATCTCCTAATAACATGGACAAGCATGGAAGGGATAAAGAAGTTCAAAAAACAAATGGAACAGCATTTTGAGATGAGTGATCTCAGACTGCTATCTTATTATCTGGGAATTCAGGTGACACAAGGGGATGGTTTTGTGGAGCTCAAGCAAGTTGCATATGCAAACAAGATCCTCGAGAAGGCTGGCATGGTTGGATGTAATCCGACAAAGTATCCGATGGACCCAAAACCGGTGCTTACAAAAGATCCAGAAGGAAGTGTTGTGAATTCAACCAAATACAAAAGTTTAGTGGGTTCGTTACTTGGTCCACACTAGACCAGACATTGCCTTTTCAGTTGGTGTAGTAAGTCGGTATATGGAACGACCCATAGTTTTGCATCTCAATGCTGTCAAACGGATTCTTCGTTATATAAAGGGTACGATTAACTATGGCCTGATATACACCAAGAACAGTGGTAACAACGAACTTGTGGGGTATTCGGACAGCGATTTGGCTGGGCACATCGACGACAGAAGAAGCACAGGAGGAGTTGTTTTTTATCTAAATAAAAGTGTCATTACATGGGTATCTCAGAAGCAAAAGTGCGTAGCCTTGTCCTCCTGTGAGGCGGAGTTTATGGCAGTTACGGTTGCGGCATGCCAAGGTATCTGGCTAAAAAACTTACTAACAGAGGTTACAGGTGATGATCCAGGTTCGGTTCTTTTGTATGTGGACAATAAGTCAGCCATTGACTTGGCTAGAAATCCAGTGTTTCATGGTCGATCCAAACATATCGACATACATTATCATTTTATCAGGGATTGTGTGGAACGTGGGCAGATTGAATTGAAGTACGTGAAAACAGATGATCAACGAGCTGATACTCTTACAAAAGCATTGCCTATTGTTAAGTTTGAGAAGATGCGGAGTCTTCTGGGTCTCAAGAATTTGTCTGAAATAAACTAGTTTAGATTAAGGGGGAGTTTGTTGGGTTTAATCTAAACTAGAACTTTATTTAAATATGTTTGTTTATTTATGTAAACATGTATTAACTTGGTTTTATGTTTTGTATCGACCAAGTCTATACGTGGGAGTAGTTTTAGGAGTTTAAGTTTGAATAAGTTAGTAGTGCAGAGTTTTTATTGGAGGCTGTTTCCCATGTATCTGGATGCGCCTATTTTGTAGGACATCTAGCTGATATCGTGGTGATCAGTTTGTATTATTTAAGTTCAGGGTAATTGCAGTGGAACGAATAACATTCAGTTCCTGCACTCCAGCTTCTTTAGTGTTATCGCAATACTTATACATATATATATATAATTCTGGTGTATACACACACATATATATATATATATACAGGAGGTGTTGCAGGTTGTTATCTACAACCATTCCTTGAAAACACCAGGTTCTGGTGCCACTAACTTCCCATCAGAATCTCGAGCTACCAACCCCAAACCATACTCCCATCAATCAAGTGTTATCTTTATTGAATTCCTTTGCGGTCTTACCCATGTAATCGCCCCATCACCTTCAACAAACTATCAAAACCTACTTTGATAGAGATTTTTATGCATGTAAAGATCCATCATTATTAATAAACTACAACTCATCACACACAAATTCTTAACATGTGTTTTAGGTCAGGCTTTTCAGAATATAGGGTTCGCTTAAATGGGGAATGGGAGGCGGGGAGGAAAAGTTTATCCCGTTTAAATATGGGGTAGGTATGGTATTTATATGATTTCGTGAGAAAAATCCGCCTAGCTTCGCCTCGAATATAATATAATATATATTTTTTTATAATAAAATATTTCATATTGTGTAGTAAAATATATTTATAATATAGGATAAACTATAATTTATTTATTTAAGCTATATACATAATAAAATGAATATATTGCATAAAATATTTTAAATCATCTATGCATTTCATAATATATTATAAAAATAATTTTTTAAAAAAGGTTATTATTAAACGGGGTAATGGGGCGGTTCAGGAATTAAAATTTGTCACGTGGAATATGGATATATTAGAAATCCCTGAAAGGAACGGGATAGGTTTGGGAAATTATTTTTGTATACGAAATATATATGGGAATGTCGATCTGCGTACCAAACCCGCCCATAAAAACCCTACATGCCTCTATGCTCACACTCGAAAATTCGGTACACGCTAAAAAAAAATTGTTTTCAGAATCCGGTGTCCGATGAAATAGAGGGGGAGAAGAAAGTAGTAGTAGTAAATAGGGAAGAGTGAAGAGAGTGGTGGGTCAACATGTAGGGGAGTAATATCAATGGGGGAGCACAGGCTTACACGTGCAGTGCTTTGAAGGAAGCTCCAAAAACTAGCACTGTAGTCAGAACCCACAGTCAGCCCCCCCCCCCCAAAACCAAGAAGACTTTCATTAAAGCTAATTAGCTAACTACTAATAATAGTCTCTTTAAATTAATTTTTGAAGTGCATGTTTGGTTTGGACAGACCAAGCTCCTTCATCTCTTGTTTTTAAATTAACGGTAGTATAGTGGTTGGCTTGGTTGTCAAAAATATTTGACCTAGCTAACTGAACTTGCCAACTGGCCTGACTAGACTTGGACATTTGTCATTTATAAGGGAATTCCCCTCCAATGTTCGTTACAAATTGCAGTGATTCTATAACCTAAATAAAATTGTAAATTATGTTGTAAGTTAAAGTGTTTCCAAATTACACAACCGATCGAGTTCAATAACAGTCAACTATAACAGTCTTTAAATTAAGTTTTGTAGCAATGGTAATTTAACTTTTAGGTTATTTGGGGGAAAATTATGCTCAAGTACTTGCGTTAATATTAAATCATATTCATTCTTTATTTTTGGGCAACCAAACCAACAGAAAATTGGGCCTAAAAATGAACTAATTATAAACTCCTTTCATATAAATTTAATGACATTTTTGTAAATGCTAATAATTTATCCTGAAATTACAAATTTACCGTTATATATTTATGTAAAAATTGAAAATGTTATAAATGAGGTCATGCTCATCTACGTGATACTCCAAACAAAACTCTTACACATCTCCAACACTATTGCACATGTTAGTTATAATATCTCCTAAAGTTCATCCAAGGTGATGACTTTTTAGGTATAATTTTAAATAATTAAAGAGACGCACATTAATTATTCTACAATCTTTTATAATCATTTTTGGGCTACATTAATCCTAATCTAACCTAAATTTTATTCTAAATTTTATTTTTTATATTTTTTTATAATATATTTAAGGTTTAAATATATAATATTATAATATAAAAATGATGTATATATCTTCATAATTATTATATGTATAGATGTATAGATGTACCAGTATTTTTATTTATAAAACAATAATGTTATGTAATATTAAATGTAATAAAGTTATTTTATTGTTTATTAAATTTATAAAAATTATAATATACTAAGATATGTTTTAGTCAAATATTTTATTTAATGTTCATAATAATTACTCATTATTATTTCATAATGTTTACTTCAAAATATTGATATAAATATAAAAATGTTATAATATTATAATTAAATATATTATTTTATATATACTAATATAGAACATAATTAATTAAACTCCCTTTCAAAAAATAATTAATTAAAAGTATTTTAATTTTATATTTAAAATTAATAAAAAGAAAAATATAAAAAATATAACTAATAATTATAACTAATTTCAGTCTTGAATGTCAGCGTTGCGTTGGAGATGTTTTTAGTCCTCATTATATATCTGATCTAATATTTATATTGACCGTTGCAAATTGCAATGTAATATTGACAAGTTGGGCCGCTTTAATCAAAGGCACAACTTGTACCATTCTTAAGCCCAGAAGCCACATTCATATTTGCTTAGACTTATGTCAGCTTCTTATTTTTGGGCTTTGTTTGTTCAAAAGTACCACAGTTGATCACTTAATCTTGATCTTAAACTAATCTACATAATATTTTAATTTATCTGATACACAAAGAAATTCTGATTCAAGAAGCACTGTAGAACAAACAAAGAATACAGTGATTACCTCAGTATGAACTTGTATTCTTGTAGTAAGTACAAACTAATGGGACATTGATATATCACGAGTGCAACAGAAGGGTAAAACTTTTCTAAATATTCATGCATCAAACCAATGTTCAAAACAATTTGTCTGCAACTAGGACAATTTAGGGGCAGCCATATCCGACAACCCCAGATAAATTTAACCTGAAAAATACAAATTCGAGTTGGGGTTTCAGGTCGATACACTACACATATCATTCCTTATTAATTGTTACTAATATGCATAGATCACATGAAATATTTTTTCCAAGGTGCTAAAGCGATGAAATGTTGGTACCTTATAATACACCATCATCCGCTTGACCACTTCCTGTTCAATTTAGTACAAATATGGCATCAAAACAAATGGTTAACAAGATTGAAATGTATAATTCTTAGTAGTTTCACATCAGGCAATGATCGATGGTTCAAGTCATTCGACTGTCAATATAAAAAGACGATAAGCAAAGATCAGGGTGTGACGAAAAATATAAGCATTAAAAATTCGTGCAAATGAAATTTACGTGATATTTTATATAGTCACAAGACCACTCAATGGTAACATGGTCCCAAGATTAAAAGATGAGGTACCAGGTGACAGGTATATGTATCTACTAGTTGTTAAATATAATTATGATACAAACATACAGGTACCACTCCAGCACAAGTAAATAATTTACAATATCATAATTTACAAGTTGAATATGAGCAACACGGCAAATTTTTATTTCATGAAAATCAATTAAATTGAACACCATGATTATTGTTATGATTTCAAGTAATGGCAATGATGCTGATGAAGAAACTAATTGGCTAATTGCTCAAAATTCAAATTTATAAAATTGCAAACATAATTAGATATACACAATTATGTATCTGTATATGTGTACACTATATATGCATATAATTATCTCTCCATGTATAAGAGAAATAGAATGTATCTATCAAACCTCACATGATGCAGGTACAAAGGCTATAAACAATTTCTTTGAGACACTTCAGTACAAGTTGGAATGGGGTATATTTAGAGAATAAGTAATAATTTCATTTCAAAGTTGACTTGTACACAAAATAGAAAAATGTACATACACTATATATGTGCAACTAAAAGCATATCAGCATACAAAAGTACTGGTAAACAAACAATGTCTATGTAGCAGTGGTAGTAGTAAGAGAGGACATAATTGAAGGTTTTGAGTGGTTTCAACTTGACATTATTAGGTAACACCATTATAGAGTGATGTATGTGGTATTTATAAGTTACAGTGTCGCTTATGCATGGTATTATCATTGATTATACGTGATGTATGCGGTGAATAAAGTTGCAGTGTTGCTTGAATTTAACACAAATATGAACATCCTACCCTATATAGATTAGCTACGTGCCTACAAGGTAATAAGTTGTATCATTATAAACTGATAATCAAGAAAGGTATTATGAAACATTTTAGTTAACACTATCCACTAAAAACTCATACAATTTGTTGTATGCATGGTTTAAATGCGTGTATCTATATACTTCTCAGTCTCCTTGACGGGGCTCCCACAGTAGATACATATAGCAGAGGTGAACCCACTTAGGGACCAAGAGCCAAGTTTCGAAATTGAGTACTAATAAATTTATATCTAGAACCTTATTATATGATACTACCTCCGTCCCATTGGGATATATACGTGAACTATTTGCACGTATTTCGAGTCTTCTATAAAATATAGTTTCATAATGTTTTTTTCAATTTTTTTTAATAAAAGTTTAAACATAAAACTTTAATTCAAAAAAAGAAAAATTTAAAAAAATATTATGGAACTATACTTTAAACGAGTATTGAAAAGCATGCCAAAAAGTAATGTATAGAATCTAATGGGACAGAGGGAGTACGTTTTAGAGTAGCTGATAAGAAAGAATATTACATATTTAGGGTATTTTCCCTCTGAATGTTTATAATTTAATGAAAAGAAATTTATTTAACTTTATTTACAACTTTTTACCAAGCAATATATATCTAACATTTCATAATTTCATATGTTATTCTCTATCTGAGCGGGTACAAAAAACTTGAACACTATGTTGGTCTAGGTTCGTCGACAGAACATAATTATGTGTGCACAAGTATCGATTCTTATCATTATGAGGACATGAAAGGTGCGGGTAGACTTACAGAAGGGGTTTACAGAGGTCCTCAAAATAAGATTGACTCTTAAATTTGTGTTCAAAGTAAATATTATGAGGGATAAAGAAATCGGCAAGGAGGGCACTAGACACCACAACAGGGAGATGAACAATAAATCTTGTGAACAAAGATCAAACAGCCACCTTCTCTTCCACTGGGATAAAACAACAAGAAAGCATCTAAACCTGTATGGCTGAATAGAACATTAACATAAATTCAGCAACACTAACAGATAGAATTCTTAGAGATATATTGACTAGATTTAACTAAGAATTATTATGTCAGCAAACCATATGCGCTCAGAAAAAAAAGGTTAGGTATGGGGCTTAACCTAGCTTGGATGGTGAAAACGCTAATTAAATATGAAGATGAAATGTTGACAAGTTCTAGTCAATTGAAATTTTCAAGTACTTGTTAAGTGTAATTATGTTATCTTAATTTCTTGATTAAGTAGTAATCATGTAAAAATCCTTTAACTATCAGATATACCTAACTCATCTTCTATATGATAAAGACAGCCACAACAAAAAGCTAAAGCTAAAATTATGGTTTAAACTTGCTCTGAATATGACTGAACCTTCATGCATGCACAAAAGTGAAGATTGTACCAACACTGAAAAGGTAAAATGATCTAAAACTTATAATTATTTTTTTCATTCCTACTCAAAGTGAGGAGCTATAATTTCATATTTTAAGATTTATTTCTCTGTTTGGGGCATACATTTTATGACAACACACCATACATAAAATATTGCATGACTCGTAAAAAAGGTCCATAAAACTTAGTACAAGACACAGAAATGAGTACCATTCACGCTTGTGAAAATTTCTTAGGCAAATTTGACAAAACAAGGTACTGGAATGGGAAAAGGCTTTAGGGACACAAGTACAAAGTTGTATATTTCCCTTTCTATCCATGGCCATATAGTAAATAAATAAATAAATATATAACATCCTAATAATCCTATGATGCTATATCATAAGAATAAAATGATAGAAGGTTTCTTATGATACTTTATTGTAAGCGTAAAGTGATAGAAGGGTTTTTTACCATTGTATTGTGGAGCGTTAGCCATCTTTGTCGCCATCTATATCCTGCACAACAATGACAACTTGCGTGTAACTCAGTGTAAGACACTCGAAAAGCAAATATGCCTGGAACATAAGGATTCATTAAAAAATATGCTGATTAGATACCTACACAAATCACTTGTTGATTCCGATTCTATAAAAAATGAAGACTAGATTGGCAAGTAGGTGATCTTTAAACTTTCACTTAATTACATGTCAATTTTATTAATAGTCCTAGAATTACCGAAAGTTTATACAAAAACAATTTTATAAATAGTACTGAATGAAGATCATGAAGAGTCTTTTTCGGGTATATTTTTAATAGGGAGGGTAAATTGATGGATTACTAATCTACCAATGAAAATAACCGATGATCCTCTTGAAGATAAATAGATAATAAGAAGGAGATTTTAGTTTCATAGGAAGGACATCTTTCTTGTCTTTTATCTTCATGAGTATGCAAGGCTTTAATGTAATTTGAACTCCATGTAATCATGAATTTTTTGGTCATCATTACCAATCTTGACATTAAACATATGCACATACACTGGAGAAGGGCAGGGAACCACATGGGTGTATATGCATATTAAATATTCATATACTTATGATAAGATTCAAATTCTACCTATATATAGAACACAACAAGCTCTTCTACCAGAAATCACTCAATACATTAAGAAGCTCTTCTGCATTGTGATTCTCCGGTAGAAGAATTAGAACCTCACCAAAAAAAAGGAAAATGTGCATCAGTTCCACAAAATCGACATCATCAGAAACCATCAATATATCTAGACAGAACCGAAGAATATCCATGCGGAACAAGGTTCAAATTCATGGGCTTAACAGGTATGCTTGATTAGATACAGAAACATAAGATACTGGGAAATTGTTTATCGTCTATTAGTAGGCGCATAGGCTTTCAGGCGCTTTATGAGCGCCTCACCTCTTCTGACATTTTTGCATCATATACATTTATATTATTTCTTTTAATAAATATATATATACATATATATATATGGTATATCAATTTCACATAAGACGCACATCCAAACTTCTTTTCTATAATAATGCATGGGACCGTGGGCATGCATAACAGGAGGAAAGGAAGTGAAGAGAAGATGGGAACCGAAATCGTAGTACAGAACCTGAAGCTGTACATGGAGAACATTAGTATCCTTGAAGAGAATGAAAAGTTGAGGAAGAAAGCTAGTCTTCTACACCAAGAGAATCTTTATTTGATGTCAAAGTTTCAGAAGAGGCCAACTTTTAAGTCTGATGGGATGTCCACCACCCTTTCTCAACTTCTTCGAGATCAATAATATCAGTGAACACATGTATTTATTGCTTTATCTTCTCAGTACCCTGTTTGTAAGTTACAATTGAACTGGAATAAGTAATTACTGGGTTATGCAATTGGCAGCATATATAACTTATGCACAAGAAAGAGAGTTTCTTTCATGACATCAT
Source organism: Apium graveolens (assembly GCF_009905375.1). NCBI lineage: Eukaryota > Viridiplantae > Streptophyta > Magnoliopsida > Apiales > Apiaceae > Apium > Apium graveolens. Next base: position 22,948,299 of record NC_133652.1, read on the forward strand.
CAATAAAGAGAAGTTTAACAAATCTTATATAAGAGTGTTTCCACAGATAAACTCAAAAGTCTTAGATGATCAGGTAAACCATGTAGTAAGCTCGATCTTGAACCTCTCTAAATATCAAATGTGAAATGTCACATAGTCTTTTCATTTTGTGTGATTGTATAATTGGTTATACCGCTAGATGTTTATAACCTTGATAATAATTTCAATATTCTGATCAACTAGACATAGATTGAAGGTGAAGTTTAGTACAAGAAAACAAACTACAGGGTAACTTATTCTGAGTACTGAGGAATTCTACAAGGAAATTAATTAATAGAAGGGCAAAAGCACTAATTTTGAAAGAAGGCTGCTTACTATTTTTCTCCTCACTTGTGTAGAGGTTCCAAAATGTTTCCGAGAGTCTCCTGTACGCCCTAAGCCCAATCAACAAGAGCATATTAGTGGGCATCATTTTATTAACACGTATTTTCAAAAGGCTGGTGTCGAATTGTTGTTCTTTTTTAAAAGGTACAGAGAGCATATTACTATTTTCTTGAATTCCATAACACGACAAGAAAGAACTCAGCATTGACATGGAAACAATCTGCATACAGGCACAGGGGAAAATATTGTCTTTCCTCCAAAAGTCTCAAATGGTGTCTCATACAGAAGATTCATTTCAAGCTGAATAATTTAAATTTTTTTATCACAAAGTAAAGTATATGTGACAGTTATCTGAAACGTTAATTCTTAACTTCCTATCTTCGGACAGTTTTACAATATCATTTTCAAGCTCTGACTTTGTAATATGTTGGCAAATTACAAAGTTTTTGCATGATCTTGATTGATCTTCAACCATGCAAGCCCAACGTCTGACTGTCCAATATACATGGACAACAGGAAGATAAATTGACCTCGTCACTCCTAAAATCGAACCTGAACTAACTAAAGTCTCATGACATAATTTTTGACAAGAAGTCTCGTGACACCTTTAAATCAGTCATATATTTCAAATTCGGACTGAGTAGCTGATATATCTCTACATGCAAATTCTATATGTCTTCTCTATATTCGTTGTGATTCCTGATATCCCAATATATATATTGAAATAGCAACCAATCTTTCAACATAGATATTTACACTAAAAATTAACCTGAACAAGCTGGAAGACCAAACATAGACATTTTTTTTAAAGAAACATGGACATTAAATTATGCCAAACAGATAATGACTTTAACTTACAACCAAAATGGTCAACATAACCTGCCACGAATGGAGATATTTTGTGCTTCAAGAAAATATTTTGTGCTTGAAATAACTCAAAACTGCAAACATCAAGAATCCTAGTGTTGCGCCTTGGCACCTTCAAAGAGTTTAAATATTGAGGAAAATATATTCTATATGCCTGCAGGTACAATATGACATAAACCAGTTCACTGTTAGGTCCATGCCACTTGGCCAATAAGGTAGCAAGCCTAAAATTTAAGATTAAAACCAAATATTCACCTGGATATTCTGAACTTATATATTAACTACCACTTTAATAAGTTAATGACCAATCCTCATCAAGCTAAAACGGACTTTTAGTAAGTGCAGTTAGAAAAATATACTGTACTCGGTGCATTTTCACAGCCAAACGGTTCAACTTTAATTCAGTTCACTAACTTAAAGAGCATATCAAATCATCTATACCCAGCTCACCCGTCAGATTGGTTCTATATTAATATCAGAGAAAGCAGGAGGCTCCTGATTGGCCAACCATTGCATAGATATGTTTAAGGTTCTATACCAAAAAAAAAATCTATTGGTGAATCATGTAAATTAAGGCAGACTGATAGGGCTAGTACTACACTAGCAAGGACTACAAGGCACTACAAATTGCTCTCTTCAAACTGTTTAAAAGAGAAAACATCTCTTGCTTAAGCATCTGATCAAAACAAGCGAACAATTACATCGGATCAACTTATGCTGTGAAAAAGCCTATTTTTTTTAAATGCAGTAAAAAAGAAGTTGAGATTGCTAGCTAATTCAATGCTCTATGTAGAAGAAACTGCACAGCAACATGTAGCTTACAGAATGTTCTTGCCTAGACGAAATGCATAAATGATGCACAATGGTACTGCACACAGTTTTTGTTTCACAGAACAAGTCCTTTTTCAATTCATATAATAATACATGAAACAATGTTCTAATATTCGATATCACAATTTCATCCCATGGCTTTAATTTGTTATAGCCCCTACACCTGGGGATAAACTTAATACTTAGCATGTGAAAAGTATGGCGAATGGGACTTGATTTGTGGTAAGATCAAATATTATAATCAATGTTATGAGCAACAGAGTACAAGCCAATAGTAATAAAATGCTAAGGTGTCTCTGCAGAAACTTCTTAAAATAGTATATCTATTCTTGCAACACGCGGTATGTAGTTAGCAGGAAGTTGTTGGACAGCAAATGTGGTTAAAATTTAATAAGATGTTTGTGTTACTCACCGATTTGGCTCGCAAGCTGTTTGTAAAAATATCTCAAAGAGCTTTCACACCAGAAGCGGTGATGGCAACAGATTGGGTTTAGCAGAAGCAATGGAAGCAATGGAGCTTAAAGCTCTGATACCATGGTTGGTTTTAAGACCTTATGCTAGTGTTTATACAGTAACATAACTCTTCTATGTTATTTACACATAACAAGCACTAGCATAAGGTCTTAAATCTAACAAAACGGAAACAGATTCTTTACTTTTTAGAGTAGAAGTAAGGTCTTCTTGCATCTTACCCTCTTCGGACCCTAATTTACGAGTGCATGTTTGGTTTAGTACCAATAACTCTCGCGGTAACACACTTCAATCACTAGTACGTTCAATAACTCCCCAATATCACAAGTTGAATATTACCCTGAAAGATGGGTTCTTATCTAAACAGTGGACGTTTAGCATAAGATTAAAGTTAAAATCTTAATACTTTCCTAACTAGATATATACATGCAATCCAGAGAGTCAACAAATTACCCATCTCAAAACCTATATGATTACAATTTACACCTACAATTTTCCCAAAACTCAAAAAATGCATAACAGTAAAATGCAAAATATGATTGAAAAAGTACCCACATGAAGAATTGAAGTGAAGATTATCCCAAACTTCAAGAATGCACTCTGCAAACAAATATAAAAATTGAATCTTTAGTACACTACAAGATTATATGAACAAAAAAAAATATATATTACCCAATGGGTTGTGTTTGGGAGAATTTATGAAATGGGTGTTTATAAAATTTACTTTGGAGAATTTTGTGAAGAGTACTTAAGCAGATTCCGACAAGAAAAGTGTGCACGGAGATTCTGTGCACGGAGATTCTGTGCACGGAGATTATGTTCTGTTCAAAAGAAGACGAAAAGGACAAGATACTTTGTCTGCATTTTCTTAAAAGATAAATTTATTTGCTTTAAAATTTTGTTTAGCATAATATTTTACTCTTTAATTTTGTTAAATTTTAATTAGTGTGATATTTTTTAAAAAAAATTCATACTTTAATTAGTGTGGTTTTTTTTTTTGAAAACAGAGTTATTCCGTCACTCATGAAAACTCTTAAATTAGCCTAACACAAAATTTCAAATCATCAACAAATATTGTAATAAAAAAGAAATATTTAAATAAAAGTAATAACATTAATCATAATTTAACCAGGATACAAAATAGCAACAAATTTAAAGAACATCACGGAACACTCTGTTCCTCCTAATTAAATCATCATCATAAGTGCTGCCAGTGCTGCACCAATCCATAACAATTGTGTAGAACTTCCAAATGCAGTAGCTGCAGAAATTTCAGGTGGTGGCGCAGGAGATTCAACCTCAGGCAACACTGTTATTGCAAGCTTCATATTTCCGGTGGCACAATGAGTAGCTTTGCTGCACAAATACCATTTTTTGCCTTCACTTGCAAGAGTAATTTCATCATTTCCGGTAGTAAGAGCATTACTTGTTGCGGATGGTGTGCAGCTCTGGAATGAAGCTAAATCTGCTCTATGAACATTGTGAACTCCAGCAGAGTACTTGAAAACTGCACACCAAAGAAGTACATGATCAGATATAAAGGCCAAAATAGCTTCATGTTCTCTTATATTGCCAAGTGGTACTATGTCTTTTTTATAGTCAATTACAGAAATATTAGTACTGGTGTATCCGTGGCCTCGCTCATCCTCTTGTTACCGAGAGTAGAGTGTATTCAGTTACGTCAAAACTAAAGTATCAACTTATGAGAAAATGTTAAGGTTCAATTTATAGAGATCTTTAAGCGAGTGAACAGCCGGCTTCAGAACTTTAGCGTGCCATCTGTAATTAGCAGCCTCATAGAATTCCTGATTAGTTAATCATTAAAGACAAACTATGTGCGCTTAAAGTGTTTGTACGTGGATATTTTATGTAACAGTTTTGGAACTCTGAAGCTGAGATGTTCGGCTTCAGACTTCAATGATAAACCAAGCCTAAAGTTAAACGTTAACTTCTCCCCAGAATATGTTCACTGCACAACACAACTTCAACAAAGTTACTTTCTATGTTTGCAACACAGCACTGTTGCATCCAAGATTTGTATGAACTGTCCGATAACTTCATATGACTCGATGCTCTAACAACCTAGTTGAATTGTGTAATATCATTCTTCTACAACTTCAATATGAATTTATTAAAACTTATCATCATTTTTCGACAGATCTGGATTCATCAAAAGATTAATTAATATTTGATGAAAAATGTGATTCTTCTTATAATTGGACGGGTTTTCTCTCCTTAAATTTAACCAAATACTTTTTACTGATTTCCATCTCTTTGTATTGAAATATTATTTAAGATCTGGAATTTTGTTGACCTAGTCTATATTCACTTAATCAAAAGACACACAGCGTCTCAAGTTAAAACCAATGTCAAAACAAGATTCTACAGAGTCAATATAAGACTCTTGCAACTCATATACGGCATAAAAGGTTGCACTGCCGATTAAGGTTAGCCGGCTATTCACCGGCACCGAACATCTATATACTATAAATATACATATTACCAACACCATCAAAGCATATCCACATCAAACAGACTAACATAAGAAAATACTTGAGCAATTTCTTCTAATTTCATTAATTCTTCAAATGGCCTCTACTAGTCTCTTGGTTGCATTTGCCATTATTTCAGCAATTGTCGCTCCAGCTTTGGCAACAGACTTCGTGGTCGGAGATGAAAATGGCTGGACAACCAATTTCGATTACAAAACTTGGGCTGCCAGCAAGGAATTTCACGTCGGCGATAGACTCAGTATGTTACCTACTTGAATATTCTGTCGCATTATTTCTAAAATATCAGTGTAACTGTCTAATGTGACACAATCTAACTTGACGCATATAAAATTTGGCACTCCAGTTTTTCAAATGCAAATTCACACTTCAACATTGAATTTTGAAAAATTATAAGCAATTATGATTAGTGCAGCCTTCTTATCTAATTATGTATATGTGTAAACTTGCAGTTTTCAAGTATACTTCCGGAGTCCATAATGTTCATAGGGCAGATTTAGCTTCATTCCAAGAATGTAAACAATCTTCAACAAGTGTTGCTCTCACCACCGGAAACGATGTGATTACTCTTGCAAGTGAAGGCAAAAAATGGTACTTATGCACCAAAGCTACTCATTGTGCTACTGGAAATATGAAGCTTGCGATAACGGTGTTACCTCAAGTAGGTTCTCCTGCACCAGAACCAGCACCTGCAGTATCTACAGCTTTTGGAATTAGAGCTTCTATGTACTTGGCATGTATCACCGCAGCATTTGGAACACTTTCGATGTTGATGGTTTAATTTCCGAGAGTGTGCGCATTATTATATTTACTTTTGAGCCTTTTTTCTTTCTCATATTATTGATTCTGTTCGATCATTGATCTCATTTAAATGTCTATTCTGTCGAATCACATAGAAAAATGCTATCGGATTCCTTCTGTAATTTTTTCCCTGAACACTAAAATACATAATGATGCATGGGGAATAGAATAGCAAAGTGTTTCGAATCTAATATATGCAAAATTCGTTGTTCCAGTTTGCAAAGTTAATTGAACGGGATAACTTTGCGTACTAATTTGTTATTTAATCTGAATTTGTTTCACAATAAAGTTAGGTGTTTAGTATGTCTGAAGCATGAGCAGTTGATTTAGTCGTGTGTGACTCAGTCATACTAGCAGTTGCTATCTTTTAGGATCGAGTGTTGTGATCGAGTGTTGTGGCAGCAGTGAGTGTTTCTTTTCTGTTTCTATTTTCTAACATTTTTTCATCCTGTAGTAGTTATTTATGTTTGCAGCATCTTAATGAAAAGGCAAGACATACACGATATATATATATATATATATGGGTTTTGGTCCACAACCCCTGATGGTTGTAGTAATCACCTTCCGCATTAAGGCATTGCGGCAGTACTACCAGCAATGTTTTATTGCACCCTACGCAATGAAACAATGCTGCAGATACTGCCGCATTATTTCATTGCAACAGTACTGCCGCATTGTTTCATTGCAACCACGCAATGAAACAATGAAGCAATTATTTAATTTCTTAAATAACAAAAAATTATATTATAATGATTTAATTTGTTTCCGATAATAACGGAGTTAAAAAGTATATAATTAATTTTAACAACCACTTGTTTCTATATTTACTAATTTTATTACTACTTCCCATTTATATTATCAATTGTATAATGAGTTAAGAATTTAAAATTTAATTAGATATATAATCGGAAAAATAATTAAAATATTAGTTTTAATGAAAAACATAAAAAATCGCAGATGATAACTGAAATGTATGAATGTAGTATTGCTATGATTGTTTATTGATCGAAATGTGTCGTCTTCCGAAGAAACTGAGATCGGAGGAGAACATGATGCAAGAAACTGTCCCCTAAGGGAGAAGCATGATCGAAGAAATTTTTAGGTTTTAACATAACAATTGTTGACAAGTAGTACATTAGTTCTTTTAACTTTTCTATTTAAATTACATAATATTAACATTATTTTAATTTACACATAATGTTGCATATTAATATTATTTTTTAACAAAACCAAGTTTAGTAATATTAATATTGTTTAAAATATTTTCAACACCAAAACTCTTATTATCCAACTTAAAATATTGTAAGAAAATATGGACAGAGCACCCAGCAATGAGACATTGCTAGAGGTCACACTGCAGCAATGACTCATTGCGGGGTACTCTGTTCCACCCAAAACTCACTGCCTCTTTTTGTTAACAAAAGTGAGTTTAGTAATATTAATATTTTTAAAATATTTTTCAACACCAAAACTCTTAAAATAATTAAAATATGCCGTATTAATGTAAAAATTTGAAAAAAGTGATTTAATCAACAAAGTCAACTAGACATTCAAATAGTCAATGCGAACTAGTGACAAAGTACCTAGCAATGAGACATTGCTGGAGGTACTTACTGCAACAATGAGTCATTGCTGGGAGCTCTGTTTCACCCAAAACTCACTGTCCCTTTTTGTTAACAAAACTTGTTTTTTAGTAATATTAATATTTTTAAATATTTTTCAACACCAAAACTCTTAAAATAACTAAAAAATGCAGTATTAGTGGTAAAATTTGAAAAAATTGATTTAATAAACAAAGTCAACTAGACCTTAAAATAGTCAACATGACCTAGTGCAATGCCTCATTGCTGGGTATGGTCACTGCAGCAATGATTCATTGCAGGGTGACTAAACTGTAAAATTTGTAAAATATGGTATCTCCCGCAATGATTCAATGCTAAGGTATGTGACCAGTTTTCTGCAGGAAACTGACAAACAAACTAGTGCTTGCCAGTTTTCTGCAGAAAACTGGTCACAGACCTTTATACTGTTAACATCAATATTGCGGGTGATTTACATAGTTTAAGAAAAAAAAACGGCATGGTTCCGTTTATTTTTATAACTTATCAACCTGTTTCAACTAAATCTAAATCAACCAACCAATAACCAATCAAAGCAACCACAATCATGATCTAAATTAAACTTAACCAATCAACATCAAATCTAAACGCAACATCAATCCAATAAAAACAATCATAATCAATAACAAGGAAAACACCAAAACAAATCCAAAATATAAACTATAGTCCCCTGTTCCTCTGCCGGATCCCATAGTCACTTATCCGTCTAGCGAGCCCTTTTGAAAGCTCCCAAACTATGCGATACCGGAATGTCCAAATACCCAATACAAGCTCCCAAACAGCATCTCTCAACGATATGCCATTAAGTATAACATCCATGTACTTGCACACGTACACGCCACAATCATGGGTATTGGACTGCATCGGTCATTCCTGTACGAAATGAACCTTCAACTTATGTCCATCAAATCTGGAAGGATCCAAGTAATGCAACATAGTTGGCACTATGCACTCCTAGAAAGGTTTGGTTTCATATAATTAGTAACCAACAATGACAAATATATATAAATTGACTAGTAAATTAATTACGAAGAACATAGAATACCATGACATATATATATCGAGATTAAATACTCTTAAGACAATCCCCCCATTCAACTAGAGGATCAATTAAAAGGAGATTCTGTTATTTAATGTCCAGAATGAACAAAAACCAGTGAGCATCATTGCAGCAAGGGTAGAAAGCAAAGTCACAATCCAATAATGATGGCCCAATGCGCTGGACTGCATAAGAATCATATAAACTATGCAGACCGGCCAACTGCACATCTGAAAGTTCAGCTTCGGGATGGGACTTCAACATTGAAACAATTATAAAAGATCAAATGAACTACAAAATCAAAGAGTTATCAATTATCATTAACTTAGTAACGCATGAACTAAAAAGTACTTTTTGTTTTACCTTCAAGTTCTTGCAATAATCTTTTAACAACAGTTGCCCGAAAAAACTGAAGTTAAAGAAGAACTTCTTAGCTGTGGGCTCCAGACCCGAGATGGACTCCCTAACCTTCAACAACTCTATATAGGCATCCACGACATTGCTGTCTAAATCACATTTCCGGCTTTAAGGTCTGGAAAAAATCCCAAGTAAGCTCAGTAGTGCCTCTATGATCTCTCCAAATAAAATCATTCTTGTTACCCCACCAGTGCTTGTATAGCCAAAAAAATCTTCCTGTTTTTCAATGGCCTCGTCATATCAGCACGCCGCCTAAGACCACCCCGCCTCAGTTTATCCTTCAACTTGTCTTCATCAATGTCCATCTGCTAATACATTTCAAGAGCATCAAATCAAACACATATTCGTGACAAAAAAAATTAAGCATATAGAAATACATCAAAATACATACTGCAAGAATCAAACATAAAAAATGGAATGATTCAACATACGTACATCAAGAATCATCCTCAAACTATCAGGAATAACACCACTACGACTACCGAATTTCACCATGCCACCTGCAAGTGGAGTCAACTCATTAGCAGGAGTAACAGGAGAACTCCCAAAAGTGCGCTCGGTAGTAGGAGTAACAGGGGTGGTAGTAGCAACAACCTACAAATGCATTGAGTATCAAATATTATATACACCTCTAAAACTAAAGAGTTAGACTACTCGAACAACATACTCGAATATGTATAAGACACACAATAGTAAAAAAAAGTAAAGTTCTAAAACTAAAGAGTAGTACCTCAGACTGAATAACATCAGACTAAACAACAGGGGGGCGGATAGGGGGGTCGACTGTGAAGCAGGGGGAGCAGTAGCAGCAACCTACAAATGCATTGAGTATCAAACATTATATACACCTCTAAAACTAAAGAGTTAGACTACTCGAATAACATACTCGAATATGTATAAGACACACAATAATAAAAAAAAAGTAAAGTTCTAAAACTAAAGAGTAGTACCTCAGACTGAACAACAGGGGGGCGGATAGGGGGGTCGACTGTGGAACAGGGGGAGCAGTAGCAGCAACCTACAAATGCATTGATTATCAAACATTATATACACCTCTAAAACTAAAGAGTTAGACTACTCGAATAACATACTCGAATATGTATAAGACACACAATAGTAAAAAAAAGTAAAGTTCTAAAACTAAAGAGTAGTACCTCAGACTGAACAACATCAGACTGAACAACAGGGGGCAGATAGGGGGGTCGAATGTGAAGCAGGGGGAGCAGTAGCAGCAACCTACAAATGCATTGAGTATCAAACATTATATACATCTTAAAACTAAAGAGTTAGACTACGCGAATAACATGCTCGAATATGAATAAGTACCTCAATCTGAACAGGATGAGAGACATGTACAGGGATAGCCGCAGCGTTAGGGACTATAGTCTCATCCTACATTAGATGTCAATAACTCGATCAAACTACATATAATTCGGTGTAGTAGACTACTCGAATAACTTACTCGAGTAAGTACCTGACGAGGACATTTACTGGCTGCCTGTGTAGGTGAATCATGAGAATCAGAAGCAAACTCCTGCAATAACACGATAAGATAATGATCATACACACATTCACATTCAATATAGTAAACTGGATTTTGGAATGACATAAATGAAACACACCTCACGTGTACGTTTCTGCGGTGAAGGAGGAGCACTTGGATCAATATGAATATCCTGTGCACGTGAGGGTCTATCAAAACTGGGTCTACTGAATGTAGGACCCCTCCACTCAGTGTTGACTCGATCATAGCGAATCAGAAACTTAGGAATGCACTCATAGAACCAGTCTGGGGGATCATGGCTATGAATAGCATGCAATGTCCTCATCCAACAGTCAAGCTACACAAATCATTAACTATTAATCATCTACCTAAACACCCTATAAAAATGCAACAATGAAATAAATAAATACAGGATTCAAATATTAAACTAAACTCTAAAATATACCGCATCAATCATGTCCTGCTGAGAGTACCAGTCACGCGGCACTATCTTGCGTGGATCAACACCCACAAAATGAGCAATCCTCAGCTTACTATGGGTCCTATACCGGTACATATACTGGTCAATGCTCACATACTTCCCCTCTCCAACGGGCTCTATCTGGCCATCAAGATAAGCATACCACTCATCCTGATACTATCTCAGAGTAGTCATATGCTGGTCCCTCTTCCAACGAGATAACCTGTCCCTCCGCAGAGCAGACATATCAATAGGATCATCTGGAATATGCTGCAGCATACCGAACTGTCTCAAGACTCTGTCCGGCATGACATAATGATAATCTCGAAACAAATAAGTGGAATACGGCCGAGACTCATATACGAAGCATCCATCAGCTCGACATCATACTGCTCCTCAGAATAGTCCACCGCATCAAAGAATAACCGATAAGGCTCCCATGTCAGCCAACTCATCTCAAATCGGTCAAAATCCCCTCGGTACTGACCTATAAGCAAAACAATAAGGGAACATATGAAACTAGATAGTTCAAAAGCATGCAAATGTTTGGTCGAAGGAGAGTTTAAATAGTAAATATGCAAAAAAGAACAATACCTGTATGGTGGTGAGGGTTCTCCCTTCTATCAGGGTTCGGCTCAGCCCATGCCAAAGCCCTCGGCCAAACAAGGTCCACCCCAGGTGCAATCTTAGGAGCACCAGGTAACAACCTCTCGTGTGCCCACAATATCAGTAGCATGGTGCATCCATTAAGTGCTTTTGCACTCTTATGAGCAGCCTTGGTCAAACCTCTAAACAAATAGCTCAATACAGCAGCTCCCCATGCATACGATTTAATTCGAAGTGAATCCTGGATGAGCTGTAAGTACCTGCGACAAAGGAAATACAGAGTAAGTAAGAATACAGGGCAAAATATGGACATGATATGCAAAAACAATGCGACATTAATGTTACATTAGAACTAAGATGCTATAAACTACAATTTAAGAACTAAAATGCACCAATTACAAGAATTATAGTGTCAAATTGAAAATAAATGAGAATACAGGGCTTCATATGCAAAATCAACAAAAAGGACAAGTGAAAACTACAATTTAAAAACTGAAATGCAACAAATACAAGTAAATACCTCGGATGTACGATATATCGACTTGATGAAGGAAACAATATGCCCCCATTGATGTATAAAAGATAAGCTCGTGTGTAAACCACAAGATCCTGTTCTAGCCCCCCCTCTGGTAGCTCCGCATATCGTTCCCTTAATTTGTAAAGCTTGACCCCGTCCCTATACATATCTTTACGCCCCACCTCATCCAATCTTGCATCCTGCCATTCCCTCATCCAATACGACTTCAGAGCGTCAAGCTCCCTATGAGTAACTGGACGACCCTTAACAGGGAGGCCCATAATCATGTATACATCCTCGAGGGTGATGGTCAACTCACCAAATGGAAAGTGAAAGGTGTTAGTCTCTGGCCTCCACCTGCAATTACATTCATACACAAACATCATAAACATTGCCAATGACTATTCAAATAAATGAGAAAATTGATTACAAATTAGCACCTTTCCACTAAGGCCGTTATCAAACGAATATCGTTCTGAGGAACTGAACGATTGTTCGTGAAATCCGAGAAACCCCATTGGCTCAGCAACTCACGCTGGGGATCCGAAAGTATCCACTGCTGATGATTAGCTGTGTACTACCGTACATCCAGCTTATCCCGCACACCTCCCGCCCATATGGCAGTACTAATATGATCATCCTGAATCGTCAGGAGTGATCTAACAATAGGCCCACACTCATTCTCCATAGTAACTGCAAAGTGCATAATAAAAAATACTATATAATCAGGAAGTTACTTATACCCAACTTAAACACGAAACATTTATAGAACCGTTATTTTCTATTTTAAGTCCTACCGAAAATTCGGCATGACTCATTCGTTTATAAGCTAGCCACAACCAATCAATCAATATAGCACAAATGATAGCACAAATATAGCACAAATGATCCTTATAAACCACAAAAAAAATCTAATCAAGAACAAATGATCAAGGTCAACAAAAGTCAACACTTACAATCACAAAAACTTAGAAACAACAAATCACCATTCTTGATTCTTGAACAAAATAACTGATCCTTAAAATAGATACATAAATCAAGAACACAATCTCTGAAATAGATACACAAAATCAGAACATATCAAACTCCACTACAACAACTACGATCAATATCGCTACATACATACACAACTACACAAAGCGACCAGTAACTTCCATTTCACATCTCAATACAAAAAATTCTCATCCAGTCCAAGTATTATATTCTGATCTCTATCATGTTATTGCAGAAATGATCATTAAAAATAATCGAAAATATCAAGATACCGGGGGCCATAATATGGCTATAAATCTTAACTGTGCCGCCCAAAAATGCAGATAATACAAATCAGTTTTAATCATTATAGCTCAGTTGCTTTGTGCAAATCAATAGCGGGGCAGAAATCATAAGCATATAAAGCAGAAAATTAAAATAGTAACGATACAAGGGTTGTGTCTATAATTGCGGAAGCAGCAATGACCCGTTACGGTAGTATGTGACTGTGTGTGTGTATATGTGTGTGTATAAGCGTGTATCATACCTGAGTAGCTGAATCGCCTGAGAAATGCTTTGAAATCGCCTGAAATCGCCTAGAGTGGGAGAATTAGGTTTTTGATATTATGAAATTAGGGATTTCACGAAGAAACGAGTTAAACCCGGGTCTCGTCTGCCGCAATGGCTCATTGCGGAAGTTGCAATGGGTCATTGCGGAAGTTGCAATGGGTCATTGCGGCAGCGGGGGTTATTCTGTAATTTCGCGAATTTTAAGTTATAGTTTGTTAAAATAAAGAATTTATTAATAGAAATATATAAATACAAAATAAAAAAATAACAACCAAATAATAAATATATTAAGAATTTATACATCAATTAAAATTATTTATATATTTATTATCTATTATTTTACAATAATATAAAAATAAAACTAAATTATTTGCAGCAATGAAGCATTACATTAGGCGCATTGAGTCAAAACTGTAGTACTCCCACAATGTAACATTGCGTAGCCCGCATTGAAGCAAAGCGGCTATACTCCCGCAATATAACAATGCGGCAGGTGGTTACTAGAACCACCTATGGCTGTGGAAGGGCACCCTATATATATATACATATATATATACATATATATATATATATATATTACAGATTAGAAACCAAGAATTGGTATCAGAGCCTGGTACGCAGGTTAATGACAAAGTACATATCTAAGATGACGACGTCGGAGATGACTAAAACGAAGACAAGTTCGTTTGGTTTGAATTACCCAACGCTGACTAAGGAGAATTACACAATGTGGGCAATGAAAATGAAAGTAATCATGCAAGCGCATGGGTTGTGGGAAGCTGTAGAGTCAAGCGATCCCAAAGGAGAAATTGATGTGAGAACAGACAAGGTAGCCTTGGCCATGATATACCAAGGCATACCAGAAGAGTGGCTGCTTTCGCTTGCTTCGAAGGAGAGTGCTAAAGAGGCATATGTTGCAATCAAAACCTTGTGCCAGGGAGCCGAACGTGTTAAGACTGCATGAGTACAGTCCTTGAAATCTGAATTTGAGTCACTCTGTATGAAGGAAAGTGAGCAGATTAATAATTTTTGCATGAAACTCAACGGGCTGGTAACGAATATACGAGCTCTAGGAGAGGAGGTGAGTGAGGCTTATGTGGTAAAAAAAATTGCTTCGAGCTGTGCCTTCAAAGTTCCTTCAAATTACATCCACTTTGGAGCAATTAGGAGATCTTGAAAACATGACAGTGGAGGAAGCAGTAGGATCTTTGAAGGCTCACGAAGAAAGGGTGGATGTAAGACTGAATCAAGTGGATGCCAATTACTTCTTTCAGAAGAAGAGTGGTCCATAAGAGAGAATGATGAAAATAAGTTATTACTCACCAGGGAGGAGTAGCAGAGACGTACAAATAAGCCTGATCTCGACTCAAGTGGTAGCCAAAGAAGAAGAGGAGGTCGAGACAAGAGCAGGGTTCAATGTTACAACTGTGGTATTTTTGGACACTACGCAGCTGAGTGCCGATAATCGAAGAAAAATAAAAAACGGAGGCAGGAGGTCAACATGACTCTGGTGGAGGACGAAGAGCCCGCTCTGCTGTTGGCAAAATGTGATAAAAAAGAAAAAAATACGATGTTGCTGAACGAGAAACAAGTGATACCGGCGCTAAAAATAGATGATACAAAAGGACAAGCAGAATCAAATCTGTGGTATCTTGATAATGGGGCGAGCAACCATATGACAGGTTGCAAGTCCAAATTTTCAGAATTAAGTGAAGGAATATCTGGCTTGGTTCATTTTGGAGATGGGTCGACTGTAAAAATTGAAGGAAAAGGTTTGATCACCTTCAAGTGCCAGAACGGGGAGGAACGTGTCTTAACCGAGGTATACTACATTACTAGCTTACGTAGCAACATAATTAGCCTGGGGCAGATGTCTGAAAGTGGTAATGAAGTAACTCTGAAAGGAGAGTATCTGTGGGTTTTTGACAAAAAGAAGAAATTGCTCATGAAAGTAAAGAGGTCGCAAAATAGATTGTACAAGCTCCTGATTGAGACTACAAAACCAAGTTGCCTTATGTCAAAATTAAATGAAATAGCACGTCTTTGGCACATACGCCTTGGACATGTTAATTACAAAGCAATGGAGTTAATGTATAAGGGACACATGGTGAAGGGTCTGCCAAAGATTACCCAGGTGGATGGTATTTGTGATGGGTGTTTGTTAGCAAAGCAGACAAGGAAACGCTTCCCGTCTTAGAGCAATTATAGCGCAAATCAGGTACTTGACTTAGTCCATGGTGACTTGTGTGGCCCCATAATGCCTGATACAGCAGCAGAGAACAAGTACTTTTTTTGCTTGTCGATGATTATAACAGGTATATGTGGGCATACTTATTGAAGAGCAAAGATGAGGCTTTGAATGTTTTTAAATCATTCTGTGCTCTAGTCGAAAATAAACCTGGGAAAAAGGTGAAAGTTTTCAGAACGGATCGGGGAGGCGAGTTTTACTCGAGGGAATTTAAATCTTACTGTGAGGAAAAGGGAATTGAAAGACATTATACTGCCCCGTACACACCGTAAAAAAATGGAATTGTTGAAAGGCGAAACTGAATGGTGGTGGAGATGGCGCGAAGTTATTTAAAGGAAATAAAATTGCCATCGATGCTATGGGGTGAGGCCATTAGGCATACTGTATATATTTTGAACAAACTACCTACAAGGGGACTGTCAGGTGAGACTTCTTATGAGGTGTGATTTGAAAGAAATCCAAATGTGGGACATGTGCGTGTATTTGGTTGTATTGCAGACATGAAAGTGCCCAACTATCAAATAAGCAAACTTGATGATAGAAGTGTGAAAATAATAAACTTGGGGAAAAAATCAGGGACCAAGGCATACCGCTTGTATGACCCAGAAAAGAAAAGAATTTGTGTGAGCCGTGATGCGGTGTTCGAAGAAGATAAGCTTTGGGTGTGGAATGATCAAGGAAATGTCACTGATCGTAATGAGTGGTTCAGGGTTCCTGAAATGACTGGAGAGGATGATACCAACTCACAGGGAGCATGTAACACCCCCAGATCCGGGGTCGGGGATCCGGGTCGTCACGGTCTTTCTTTCCACAATATCACTTCACTTAATTAATAAATAACCTTATGCTGTGACCCCACACTAACACACACCACAACCCGTTATAGTCTCAGAGATGAAATTTAAATAAGTACAAGTCTTTGAATCCACAATTTAAAAGTTATTACAACCCCAAAACGATTACTTGATAAATTTACAGTTAATTGCCATTATCTGCCACAAGTTATAATTATACATAATTGATTCTCAAAAGTAGATGGTCTGATCTACAATAGATCTACCTCTGCAGCTATAGCAGCTACGACATCATCGGGAAGACGAGGGACGCTTCCCACGCGCTTGCGCTGGGTCTGCTGGAGTCTGGCCATCTTTCCTAACTGTTGTTGTGTGATGAAGAAATAAAGCAAGGGTGAGCAGCAAGCCCACCAAAATAATATGTATAATGATTTACAATATATGAGCCTACTCATAATACTCATGAAAGTCTTGGTCAAAAGAAATGAACCAAGTTTGATATCTTAATGCGATGAAGTCGCAAAATATTCAGTATATATACATATATACTTTTCAAAATATTGGAAGTCCTCTTCCATGCATAATACACACAGAATTCCAGTGTATAACTGTATAAAAATATCGTTGCAAGGTGATCTCATATATCTAACCTTGTCTCAACGTTTTTCTGAAAATCTTTGTCATGCATAAGATAATCATTTACTAGATATAAGTTTAAAAGATGAAGTTACAAAATACTCCAATATACTTATATCTTTCCCAAATACTACTTGAACTACCACCGTTCAAGTTATAAATTAGCTTCAAAAGTTCATCACATAGATGAGACTATAAGACAAGATTTGAATAGATTAAATCTTTAAAATATTATCAAAATAAAATGAAGTTACGAGATACTTCATTTGATGTAAACATCATTTTGAAAACTTGACCCTGCCAACACTCAACAATCGCCCAACCGTAGCCTTTCCATCGAAGTGCTCTGGGTAGTGTTGCAGAAATTATCCAATTGGATGATGAACTCATTACGGGAGTTTACCGCGCCAGGAAGACCACTTACGATGATCAGTCGTAGTAGTACAACCCCACCATTTTCTACATGTAGAGGAGAACCTGTCGGATTTACTTGTCAACCGAACACTGAACTCCTAAGGAATGGACCGCCTTAGCGGAACTTCCAGGCCATTTGGGCCAATATAATAAGGCTGGGCCGGCGCTACTCGGCCACTTACGCCACTCCTAGTTCAGATGAAATCCATGACTCTGAAACGTAAAGCTCGTTTCCCCCTTTCCCCAAGTAGAAACTTGTTGATACGGCTCCACCAAGAAGTCGTACCTAGTTGGAAAGGAAAACTCACCGATATTTCCCAGGCGATGCCTGTTAATGGATTAACTTGTTCCAAGAATTTTACTTCCCGAATATTGGGTAAGTAATCAAAAACTCTTTTACCAAGACAGCAACCTTGTTGCGAATATAAAACACACCATCGAGCCGGATCCCCCAGGTTTTGAGCGAGTATTTAAATCCCCTTTTTAAAAGGAAGATCTTAAATATAAAAATAGTTTTGGGATCCGCTCTAACTTTTGAAAATCATTTTAAAGACTCGAAAACACTTTAAAGAGTGTTTGGAGTAAGGCTGATTTAATGAAGTAAATCAGTCCCCAGAATATTAGGAAATATCTGAATATTATTAATTAAATAATATTCCCATAAAGAATAATCTTTATAAAAATAATTGAAGTAGAAGTATTAAAATTTATACTTGAAACGAGTATTAAATAACCAAAGATATACTTATATGAAAGTATTATCTTTATTTGAATAATCGAAAATAAGTTTGATTATTAACACCTTATTCTTTAATAAAATAAAGAATATATTACAGCACATAATCGGAGTCATAGATCCTCAAATGAATATTCCAATAATATTCATAAATAATATAAAAGAGTCATAAGCCTTCGAATAATATTCGAAATAATATTCAATAATAAAATAAAGTTTCAAGCTATCGAATAAACCTTATTCGATTAATAGCTTGGAAAACTATAACCATATATATATATAAATATATATATATATATATATATATAAATATCCATATCCATATATATAAAATCTACTCGGGATCCTCGACTCCCGGTTTTAGAAAATATTTTCACCTTTGGGTCCCTATACTAAGGGTATATGCAACTACTTGCTTATTTCTAGCATAGGTATTATGCAACTATAAGCATTGAAATCAACAGATAGATAACCAGATTACGAAACAGACATGCATATATACCATATTAGCATGCTCCAATATATCGCAAAATTTGCTAATAACAATCATGCAATATCACAAGATAATGCATATACATATATTTACATCACAACAACAGTATAACGGGTAGAAAACTTGCCTGAGCGACTGGGGGTTACGAATGGCTCGGGACGAGTCTGGTAACCTATAAACAACAAGTAAGTTGGAATTAAACCAAAATCACTTGTAATTCTATACTTTAACTAACTTAGACTCTAACGCTTGTTTTGCGCTCACTGATTCGCTTAAGTCACTCGGGTACCCTCGGCTCCACCATTTTTAATAATTTAACCTTTACGAGTTTTAAAGCGATTCCTTCGCGAGTGACTTACCAACTGCCTAAAACACTTACCATAAATGTTTCATGCATTAATTAACCCTTTTTGGTCTTTAACCTACATTTCAAAGTAAGGCGAGGGAAAAAGTTTCGTTCGCGAAACGCCGTTACTTGAAACGGTCGTTTCTCCTAAACCGTAAATCGGAATCGAACGAACTACATATCAAAACGAAGCTCGTAACATGAGCTATCTAAAAATGGCAGTGGTCACAATCTAGCAGGGGGTTCTCGGGTCCTAATGCTATGCACAAAAACAGTCCAAAGAAAATCAGACGTTACGACGGCTATGTTTACGCGATTTCCCATTTTTTAAACCATTCAAACCCATTCCAAATCAACCCCAAATCCAACCTCAATCCATCATACAACAAACATCCATCCTTATCACATCATAACAATCCCAACAAATCCACATTAACCATTTATACTATTCTTTATCATGAATTTAAACTACACTTAAGTTCATTAATCAACAACCAAGATTTACAACTTCAAAAACAACCCAAAACCCATTAATCTCTACATACACAATCATCAAGCCTCTCATGAACTCTAATACTCATTTTATGCTCTTAACTTTCAATAACAAAGCTTGGTTAAGAGATTATACCTTCCTTGGAGAGTGGAGAATCAAGGGGATGGCTTGGAATCATCTTTAAAGCCCTTATCCAAGCTTAATCTAAACAAAACTTCAAGAACACAAATTTTAGTTCTTGAAAACACTATTCACCATCTTCTTTGATGATTTATAGAAAAAGATTGGCTTGGATTTAGAAGCTTAAACTTATAGGAAGTATGTAACTATCCATGGGGAAGCTTAGATAATTACCTTGCTAAATAATAAGTGGAGGAGCTTGAACTTCCATTTTTTAAGAAGAGAACCCGAGAGCTTCATGAAGAAGAAGAAGAATTTTGTGTTTTGCCTTGGTGAAATGAAATGATTTGCTAGTTGGTTGACTTGGTTTTGCTTTTGATTTAGCAAATTACCACCTTGCCCTTGAATTTGTGTGGTCCTTAATCAACCACACCTCCCTTCTTCCATGTCATGCTTATGTCACCCTTATGATGTCATCCTCCCTTCCTTGTCTCCTTTCTATTGGTTGGATGACATCACTCCCATTAAACCCTTTGATTAGCTTCCTAATCGTTTGCCTAATGACCGCTGATCTGTTATACGGTTCGCTTAACTTTCGTTTTCGTTTATCGTTTGAGGGATCATACCCGGGATCTTATTACTTAGGTTCCCTTAACCTTTCTCAATATATTATATTCCTTTTATGATCCTCTCCTATAATCCTTTAATTTAAATCATTTTTATCCTATTACCTTTTTCTCAAATCTTTCCGTATCTAGTGTATTTCCGGGAAAAATCAAAGTGTTCGGATTTGGATTCTGACGATCTTTACATACACTTATATCCCATATAAAGTACTAATAAAATCTCAGAATATCCATATCAGAACCCCTACATAGTGTGGCATGAAAAGTTTTCTCATTCAGCAAAAACACTATTCATAAGGGTTTCAAAAATTTCCCAAAAATTGGGGTTATTACAGTCTCCCCTCCTTAAAAGGATTCCGTCCCGGAATCAGATAGAAATGAATAGGGATACCTTCTTAATATTGCACTTTCTAACTCTCAAGTCAATTTTCCCACATTGTGGTCCTGCCACCAAACTCTGCCTAGTTTGATAATCCTTCCCCTAAGCACTTGTTCCTTTTCACTCTATAACCCTTCCTGGTTGCTCCATATAGGTTACGTCGGGTTGCATATCTATGCGCTCATATGCCTCTATTTATCTGGCATCTGAATTACACTTCCTTAACATTGATACGTGGAACACGCTATGAACTTACTACAGGTTCGGGGGTAGGGCTAGCTCATATGCTAACTTCCCAAACATCTTAATATATCCAAGGGTCCAACAAATTGTAGACTTAGCTTTCCTTTCTTTCCGAACCTCATCAATCCTTTTCAAGGGTTTCCAAGGGGATACCTATAACATTACTAGGCCCCCTATTTCATACTCTTTGTCCTTTTTTTTTTTTGAGTCAAATCAGCATACCTCTTATGTCCATCTTGGGTTACTACCAGCCGTCCTCTGATTAGATCTATTATATCCTTGGTCCTTTGGACTACTGCAGGTCCGAGCATCTTGCGCTCTACAACTTCATCCTAACATAAGGGAGATCGACATTGTCTTCCCTCAATGATCTCATAAGGCGACATCTCGATAATGGCATATGATCTATTGTCGTAAGATAACTTAATCCGTGTTAAGTGATCGTTCCAATTTCTTTCAAGTCTATTGCACAGACTCTCATTATAGCTTTTGCTTCTTAATACCCATTCTTTTCCAGTTCGTAATCGCTACTACCTTCCGTTCCTAATATTATACGGGTTATACTTTTGCTCGTTAGCGTTCTATAACCTTTTAATAACCACGTCAACCTTAGTATCACGAATGTGTTTCCATTCCGCATACTACCACCACTTTATTACTCCTTTTTCAGTTATTTCTATTTTCCAAAGTTTGATTAATCATATAGAAGTAAAGGAATTTGTTGAGAGATCACTATGATCATGAACACTTGTTATATCGCATAGTTAGTACAGAAGGTGGCCAGCCTTTAGTACTTGACAAGCAATTAAACAACATGTGGTATCCTACTAGGCTTCTATCACAAAGATAGATAGTCATTCGGCAATACCTCCCCTTCTGGAAGGGTTGTTCTTCTCAGCTTACATGAAATGAAAAGAAGAGAAATGAACGAACTGAAGAGAATTGTATATATGAAAAAAAATATACTGCCACAAAATATCTGGCTTGGAACCTACCTCTGAACTATAGAGGTTTGTCATAGGAGAACAAAACATATACGTATTTATATTAGCATCAAGCATTATAGCCTCGTATTTCCCATGCCTAAATATTTTCGCTATCCCGTCCATCATTCTATGGACGCACACTCTTCCTCGAGCTTATACATAATCACCTTTGAAACTCCCTCGACATCGAAAATCGAATCTGGGATCTTATTCTATACATCATCGTTACTAGAATTCTATGCTTGCATCGCAACCTCCCTCGTATAATAATACGACTCTCTATTGATAAGAAAGAATAATTATTCACTAGGTAGATATTCTACTTAATTAGTCTATCAATGATAACTTATACACTACCACGACCCGATTAGTGGTACTCAATCTCAACACCCATTCCAATACAACTCTCACGGTTGTAATCAGCTCAATACTCGCAGAATCATTGCTGCCTTACTATGGTCCACCACTGACCTACTGTCGTCATTCGTTTTCCATAAAATCTTAATATCTAACCATACGGAGTCCATACATGTCGTATCAAATCATTCTAAGGAGGTAACATAATCACCATTCCTGATTCATGAAGAACACTCCTGATCCTGACATACATACATGACATGAAGCAGATAAAATTGCAGAAGAGTTTCGCTCAAGCAACGATAGCAGGTTAATACCATTCTTAATCATATGCCTTCGATAGAAGACTTAACTCAAAGGTTCGTTTAGTCCTTTTGGAAACATGGTCCTGGCTTATCCCAAGATAGGACCTCCTAAGATAGATAGCCCGTTCATGGCGATTACACGAATTAAATTTTACCAACTACCATTACGGTTGGGTATTGCACAGTCATCAGAAGGAATGTCAATCTTCCAAACCATAATTCAACCTTCACATTTTTAACCATCATCACTGTATTCTTTTGGCACACGCGCCTATAATTATCCACTTACCTTTAAAGTGTCGGCCACCTCTTTGGCCTTTCCTGATAGTAAAATTTTCCTTACAGTCAATGTCTTTTTAACCACCTCCAAATAAATTTTCTACCTTATTTCCGATCACTGCTTGAGTGAAGATGCTTTCTTTAAAGTCTGATGAGTAAAAATAAAAAAATTATCACCATTTTTCCATAAGTTATTGCCTCAGTCTTTAGAGGTTAATCACTGTCACGACTGACTTTTAATCATACTTAGAACATCTTTTATCTTAAGTCCTAATTTCCCTGAATAATTTCGACCATTACTGGTTCGATCCATACCTTCTCGTGGTTTAACACGTGCCTCACTTGGCATCATTATAATTACGTCATATTTCCTTTATCAACATTTCTATTCTTGAGAATTTTGAATATTACCTTTCTCCTTGTAAAACCTCTAAGGTTATCCTTGAATCGTTCCTCCTGTATTCCCTAGATACAGGGCATATCAAGATACCATTTATTAATACCAGAATCATTGTCTATATACTTCTGAAAAAATTTCTCCATTGATTCTTAAAGGTTGTTATTACCTTAATCCTTTCCAATTCATACTGTCAAAACTCTAACTATCCCTATTAAGGGTGAAATGCCAACCTTTAGGCATTCCCCTAGGATTCGTTTTAAGTTACCGATGTTCTATCCTTAATTCCACCTTTAAAAAGGTACAAGCATCCTTCCATGGATAAATAAAGTCATATATCCCTGATAGATTATCATATTCATCATTCCCACCTCGATAGTCTATACCTAACTTCATAATAGCATCCTTATTCATATTGAGGTCAATCCATATGGCCTCCAAAAGATAACAACGGTTATCCGCTTGTCTTGCCTAATTTGGTAACGATAACAAGGATGTTCTGGAAGATATTGGTCGTGTTCAACGTGAACTTCTTCTTAATAATTCCTTATTTACTTTTATTGTTTCTCAACAGTCACCTCAATGTTGGGATATCTCTCATACCTGGCGTCTCCCTTTCTGGGTATCAAGCCACCGGTCTTACACTTCACATTCTTGAAGGTCACTTCCTTCATCCAATTTTCCTAATTTCTTACTTCCTTGTCTCCTCAGTCTATCCGCGTCTCATATTTAACCTTCGAACTATCTCAAGTTTTCCTCAAATCCTCCCAACTTACAGGGGATAAAATATATGTATCTCTTATGCCTTCACCCAACAATTTTAACTCATGGTGAATCACCCTCATCCTGACGATTACATACTTTTTCTATTTCTATTGCTACGAGTCTTTAGGGTTTCCTCATACCCAATTCCTTTATCATTCCTCAAACTCTATTGCCTTTATATTCCTTTCCACTTCAGTTTCTTTTTATTTTCCTTTCTCTTATCGTTATTTCATGGACCAACACAACATAAACATTGATTTCAAACATCCCGTCATTCTGGATTTGTGTCCTCAGAACGAATCTTGACAACTTTTACAACTTAGATTCATAATTTATCATACTCGTCTGCCTTTGTTCTAGCTCCAAAGCTTTTACACCATCTCCTTATCTTTGGGAATTACTTTCCCGAAAACAATTGACTGAACTTAAATCAGTTTATTCTAACCTCTGGCTCCGTGCCTTTCTTGGTCTTTCACCAGCGGGTGGTCTCTCTCTTAGGAGGGTAAGTGACAAAACAGTCTTTTGTGGTTCATCAATCATTTAGAATCTCAAATGATTCCTCTATTTCCTTTAGCCAGGCTCTTGCCTCGACGGGGTCAGCTTGTTCCTTGGAACTCTGAGAGCTTAGCGACTTAGAGGTCCTGAAAGAATTTCACACCACATTGTTTCCTCAAGGTGGTGGTTGGGGATAATAGTCTAAGTTCTGTCTAGACAGGTCCATGAATTGCCGTATAGGAGTACCGTCTTGGGTCTCCTTTCCTTACTCGACTTTCTGTTTCCTTAGTATGAAATGTTTCATCCTACTCCCCATAATTGGGGTCATCTTTTAATTTAAAATCCTCATTTTCCACTTCATCATGTTATGGGTTCCTTTTTGTCTTGGTGGCAACCTCCCTGACTATCACGTTCAGGGTTTGCTCTAACTCTTATTCCTCAAACTAGCTTTCATCTAAGATTTCATCTTTAAGCTCTTAAACATTTGGAACCCAAATTCTATGGGAATACCTCATTATTCCCTTATCATCTCTCTCGATATTAATCTTTTATCTAATTGTTGGCTCCCTGCCTTCATTCATAACTTTTTCTGGCACAATATGATCTTTTCCAATAATTCGGGCTGTATTGCAATCTCAAACAGCTTTTCGGTACCGGCTCCGGTTACCTTCACTACTATTTCCATTTTCTCAAAATCTCTTATAAACTCTCCAAAAGACATTATCATCTTGAGTCTCTCCTTTTTACTAAGGGCATCAGCCACCATATTGGCTTACCCCGAATGATAAAGAATCTGCCAATCATAATTCTTGATTAGCTCTAACCGCCTCCTCTAGCGTATGTTGAGCTCTTTCTACGTAAGAATGTACTAGAGCACTTATGGCTTAGGTAATTCTCGCACTTCTCTCCATACAAGTAGTGCCTCCAATCTTTAAGGTAAAACTATTGCCACGAGCCTAAGCTCATGGGCGGGGATATCGAATTTCATATTACCTTAATTGTCTTGACGCAGACGCGATTATCTTGCTGTGCTAAGAAGCACCCTAATTCCTTATGCGAAGCGTCACTTACAAATCACAAAATCTCCTTTTTCCATCCGGCAACGCCAACATAGGGGCCGTCACCAACCTTTGCTTCAGTTCTTAAAAGCTGTTCTCGCATTTCTCTGTCCATTCGAACTTCTCAGGCTTACGAGTAAGCCGCGTTAAAGGGGCTACTATCTTTACAACTTGAACGAACCTCCAGTAGTGACCGGCCAATCCTACCTCTGGTAGTCGACCAAACCATGGTCATCAATTCATCAGTGGTCCTTTATCCAATCCTGTCAGGATCCTCCATGGGGTCCTTCTCAACAACTATCCCTACTAGGACAACATCCTCAATATCAACATCATCCGGTCCTGCATTAGGACACTCTATCGGATCCACAATCCGACCTCCAATTAGTAATAAAACATCATCGCGCTGTTGCTCCTCAACCTCAGGGTTCGGAGTCCCGCTACTCTATACGATAACGAACTACGCTTCTATCGCTACATTTATAAGGGTTCCCATAAGGGTTTTAACTGTCAGTACTACGTTAGGTAGCCCGACTATGAACTTGGCAAGAGTTCTTATTATCTTAGTGAACTTATTATCTTAACGTCCCATCATCTCTGAGGTTTATAACGCTTAGCTCTGATACCATTTCTGTAACACCCCCAGATCCGGGGTCGGGGATCCGGGTCGTCACGGTCTTTCTTTCCACAATATCACTTCACTTAATTAATAAATAACCTTATGCTGTGACCCCACACTAACACACACCACAACCCGTTATAGTCTCAGAGATGAAATTTAAATAAGTACAAGTCTTTGAATCCACAATTTAAAAGTTATTACAACCCCAAAACGATTACTTGATAAATTTACAGTTAATTGCCATTATCTGCCACAAGTTATAATTATACATAATTGATTCTCAAAAGTAGATGGTCTGATCTACAATAGATCTACCTCTGCAGCTATAGCAGCTACGACATCATCGGGAAGACGAGGGACGCTTCCCACGCGCTTGCGCTGGGTCTGCTGGAGTCTGGCCATCTTTCCTAACTGTTGTTGTGTGATGAAGAAATAAAGCAAGGGTGAGCAGCAAGCCCACCAAAATAATATGTATAATGATTTACAATATATGAGCCTACTCATAATACTCATGAAAGTCTTGGTCAAAAGAAATGAACCAAGTTTGATATCTTAATGCGATGAAGTCGCAAAATATTCAGTATATATACATATATACTTTTCAAAATATTGGAAGTCCTCTTCCATGCATAATACACACAGAATTCCAGTGTATAACTGTATAAAAATATCGTTGCAAGGTGATCTCATATATCTAACCTTGTCTCAACGTTTTTCTGAAAATCTTTGTCATGCATAAGATAATCATTTACTAGATATAAGTTTAAAAGATGAAGTTACAAAATACTCCAATATACTTATATCTTTCCCAAATACTACTTGAACTACCACCGTTCAAGTTATAAATTAGCTTCAAAAGTTCATCACATAGATGAGACTATAAGACAAGATTTGAATAGATTAAATCTTTAAAATATTATCAAAATAAAATGAAGTTACGAGATACTTCATTTGATGTAAACATCATTTTGAAAACTTGACCCTGCCAACACTCAACAATCGCCCAACCGTAGCCTTTCCATCGAAGTGCTCTGGGTAGTGTTGCAGAAATTATCCAATTGGATGATGAACTCATTACGGGAGTTTACCGCGCCAGGAAGACCACTTACGATGATCAGTCGTAGTAGTACAACCCCACCATTTTCTACATGTAGAGGAGAACCTGTCGGATTTACTTGTCAACCGAACACTGAACTCCTAAGGAATGGACCGCCTTAGCGGAACTTCCAGGCCATTTGGGCCAATATAATAAGGCTGGGCCGGCGCTACTCGGCCACTTACGCCACTCCTAGTTCAGATGAAATCCATGACTCTGAAACGTAAAGCTCGTTTCCCCCTTTCCCCAAGTAGAAACTTGTTGATACGGCTCCACCAAGAAGTCGTACCTAGTTGGAAAGGAAAACTCACCGATATTTCCCAGGCGATGCCTGTTAATGGATTAACTTGTTCCAAGAATTTTACTTCCCGAATATTGGGTAAGTAATCAAAAACTCTTTTACCAAGACAGCAACCTTGTTGCGAATATAAAACACACCATTGAGCCGGATCCCCCAGGTTTTGAGCGAGTATTTAAATCCCCTTTTTAAAAGGAAGATCTTAAATATAAAAATAGTTTTGGGATCCGCTCTAACTTTTGAAAATCATTTTAAAGACTCGAAAACACTTTAAAGAGTGTTTGGAGTAAGGCTGATTTAATGAAGTAAATCAGTCCCCAGAATATTAGGAAATATCTGAATATTATTAATTAAATAATATTCCCATAAAGAATAATCTTTATAAAAATAATTGAAGTAGAAGTATTAAAATTTATACTTGAAACGAGTATTAAATAACCAAAGATATACTTATATGAAAGTATTATCTTTATTTGAATAATCGAAAATAAGTTTGATTATTAACACCTTATTCTTTAATAAAATAAAGAATATATTACAGCACATAATCGGAGTCATAGATCCTCAAATGAATATTCCAATAATATTCATAAATAATATAAAAGAGTCATAAGCCTTCGAATAATATTCGAAATAATATTCAATAATAAAATAAAGTTTCAAGCTATTGAATAAACCTTATTCGATTAATAGCTTGGAAAACTATAACCATATATATATATAAATATATATATATATATATATATAAATATCCATATCCATATATATAAAATCTACTCGGGATCCTCGACTCCCGGTTTTAGAAAATATTTTCACCTTTGGGTCCCTATACTAAGGGTATATGCAACTACTTGCTTATTTCTAGCATAGGTATTATGCAACTATAAGCATTGAAATCAACAGATAGATAACCAGATTACGAAACAGACATGCATATATACCATATTAGCATGCTCCAATATATCGCAAAATTTGCTAATAACAATCATGCAATATCACAAGATAATGCATATACATATATTTACATCACAACAACAGTATAACGGGTAGAAAACTTGCCTGAGCGACTGGGGGTTACGAATGGCTCGGGACGAGTCTGGTAACCTATAAACAACAAGTAAGTTGGAATTAAACCAAAATCACTTGTAATTCTATACTTTAACTAACTTAGACTCTAACGCTTGTTTTGCGCTCACTGATTCGCTTAAGTCACTCGGGTACCCTCGGCTCCACCATTTTTAATAATTTAACCTTTACGAGTTTTAAAGCGATTCCTTCGCGAGTGACTTACCAACTGCCTAAAACACTTACCATAAATGTTTCATGCATTAATTAATCCTTTTTGGTCTTTAACCTACATTTCAAAGTAAGGCGAGGGAAAAAGTTTCGTTCGCGAAACGCCGTTACTTGAAACGGTCGTTTCTCCTAAACCGTAAATCGGAATCGAACGAACTACATATCAAAACGAAGCTCGTAACATGAGCTATCTAAACATGGCAGTGGTCACAATCTAGCAGGGGGTTCTCGGGTCCTAATGCTATGCACAAAAACAGTCCAAAGAAAATCGGACGTTACGACGGCTATGTTTACGCGATTTCCCATTTTTTAAACCATTCAAACCCATTCCAAATCAACCCCAAATCCAACCTCAATCCATCATACAACAAACATCCATCCTTATCACATCATAACAATCCCAACAAATCCACATTAACCATTTATACTATTCTTTATCATGAATTTAAACTACACTTAAGTTCATTAATCAACAACCAAGATTTACAACTTCAAAAACAACCCAAAACCCATTAATCTCTACATACACAATCATCAAGCCTCTCATGAACTCTAATACTCATTTTATGCTCTTAACTTTCAATAACAAAGCTTGGTTAAGAGATTATACCTTCCTTGGAGAGTGGAGAATCAAGGGGATGGCTTGGAATCATCTTTAAAGCCCTTATCCAAGCTTAATCTAAACAAAACTTCAAGAACACAAATTTTAGTTCTTGAAAACACTATTCACCATCTTCTTTGATGATTTATAGAAAAAGATTGGCAAGGATTTAGAAGCTTAAACTTATAGGAAGTATGTAACTATCCATGGGGAAGCTTAGATAATTACCTTGCTAAATAATAAGTGGAGGAGCTTGAACTTCCATTTTTTAAGAAGAGAACCCGAGAGCTTCATGAAGAAGAAGAAGAATTTTGTGTTTTGCCTTGGTGAAATGAAATGATTTGCTAGTTGGTTGACTTGGTTTTGCTTTTGATTTAGCAAATTACCACCTTGCCCTTGAATTTGTGTGGTCCTTAATCAACCACACCTCCCTTCTTCCATGTCATGCTTATGTCACCCTTATGATGTCATCCTCCCTTCCTTGTCTCCTTTCTATTGGTTGGATGACATCACTCCCATTAAACCCTTTGATTAGCTTCCTAATCGTTTGCCTAATGACCGCTGATCTGTTATACGGTTCGCTTAACTTTCGTTTTCGTTTATCGTTTGAGGGATCATACCCGGGATCTTATTACTTAGGTTCCCTTAACCTTTCTCAATATATTATATTCCTTTTATGATCCTCTCCTATAATCCTTTAATTTAAATCATTTTTATCCTATTACCTTTTTCTCAAATCTTTCCGTATCTAGTGTATTTCCGGGAAAAATCAAAGTGTTCGGATTTGGATTCTGACGATCTTTACATACACTTATATCCCATATAAAGTACTAATAAAATCTCAGAATATCCATATCAGAACCCCTACATAGTGTGGCATGAAAAGTTTTCTCATTCAGCAAAAACACTATTCATAAGGGTTTCAAAAATTTCCCAAAAATTGGGGTTATTACAGAGCAGACAATGAAAGAGGAGATGATGTAAATGATTCAGAGGGTGAGAAGCATACAGAGTATGATCAGAGTCCCAACCAGACGTATATCTCGTCTGCTGCACAAGTAGACAATGATAGCAATTATGATAGTCAGCCACCTAGAAGATTTCGAGCATTGGCTGACATTACAACAACACAGAGTCCATTGAGTTGGATGAGGAATTGCTTTTAATGGGGGTTGATGAGCCTACATGTTACAGGCAGGCCACAAAATCAAGCGAGTGGAGACAGGCGATGTCAAAAGAAATGGAGTCGATAGAGAAAAACAACACATGGCATCTAACTGAACTTCCTAAGGGGCACAAGGCTATCGGTTTGAAATGGATTTACAAGATAAAAAGGGATGCTGGTGGGAAGGTAGTCAAACATAAAGCGAGGCTTGTCGCTAAGGGGTACGTTCAAGAGCAAGGTATCGACTTTGACGAGATTTTTGCTCCGGTAACTCGCATTGAAATGGTTCGACTCTTACTGGCATTGGCTGCTAGAAATGGTTGGAAGGTACACCACTTACATGTGAAGACATCATTTTTAAATGGTGAAATTCTTGAAGAAGTTTATATAAGCCAGCCGAAAGGTTTTGAAAGAAAAGCTAAAGAACATCTTGTGTACAAATTGGCTAAAGAATTGTATGATCTAAGACAAGCACCACGTGCTTGGTATGCAAAATTGAATAAGTTCCTGGAGGGTCTCGGCTTTGTTAGATGTCCGTATGGACATGTCGTTTATACAAAGAGAATAGGTGAAGATAGCGTGATAGTTGGCGTCTATGTAGATGATCTCCTGATCACTGGTTCGAGTGCAAAAATCATTGAAACCTTCAAAAAACAGATGAGTGAAATCTTTGAAACGACAAACTTGTGAGAATTAAGCTACTATCTGGGTATCGAAGTACATCAGGGTGATGATTTGATTGAGCTAAAGCAAGCTGGTTACGCGAGGAAAGTCCTTGAAAAGGCTGGGATGATAAGTTGTAATGCATCTAAATATCTTATGGATCCAAGATTACAGATCAGTAAAGATGGGGGAGGAGAATTGGTTAATGCTACAGATTATAAGAGTCTCGTTGGCTGTTTGAGGTATCTAGTGCATACGAGAACAGGCATTTTTTATGCCGTTGGAATTGTGAGCAGGTACATGGAACACCCTATTGTGTTACATTTGGAAGTTGTCAAGCGCATACTGAGGTACATTAAGGGAACAATTCGCTTCAGTTTAGTGTACTCAAAGGGTAGTGATAATCATTTGTTATCAGGGTTTTCTGATAGTGATCTGGCGGGTCAAGTGGATGACAGGAGGAGCACCGGGGGAATGGTTTTTTACCTCAATGAAAGCATGATCACCTGGGTATCTCAGAAATAAAGGTGCGTGACACTCTCCTCATGTGAAGTTGAATTTATGGCGGCCACGGCGATAGCATGTTAAGGAATATGGCTTCGTAATGTTTTAGGTCAGTTAACGGGTGAGAAAATTGGTCCTAAAATCATCTACATTGACAACAGATCAGCTATAGATCTAGCCAAGAATCTGGTCTTTCACGGGCGCAGCAAGCACATAGATATCTGATATCATTACATCAGGCAGTGTGTGGAGAAGGGGGGGATCATAATTAAACACATTGGCAGTGAGTTGCAGAAAGCAGACATTACTAGAAGCGAACTGTCAATATTTTAGTTACATTCGATGCCACCATAATTATATCTGTGTGTCTATATATAATAGTACAAAGTTAACTGGCATGATATAAGTGCATGTTTAAAATTAAAAAAAATAGTCAATCGTTATTCCTGTTAATTTATGGTTTCTGATGATGAAACTTCTGCACATATATCCGAGAACATTATAACAAGTTTTCGAGAATGATGCAGATTTATCGGATATTGTTCAAAACTTAGAGTTGTTAGGTTGTTAGGACTTAATGTAATTGAGTTTGACTCGATATCTCTTTCATATCTTTCCTCAAACAAAATTTATCTAATTAACTTGTTTCGAACTAATCAAAACTTATATTTTGTTCAGGTGTATCATCTAAAACAAACTAACGGATTGTTCTCGAAGACTTATTTAAATTATTTTTAAACAATCAGTTTTAACAAACTTATCTTATTTTTTGTTTGAAAATCAAATCTATTAGACTTGTGCTTATTATTAATATATCACCATCTGCCACGTGCTCGATTCCAACTCAGCAGAACTTGCCACCTCATTCAGCACATTCACCTTGTTTATTAGACTTAAGTTAATTAGGGAGTAACAACTTTTCCCGCCAATTTGTTTTTAGTTCAAGAGTTAGTCTTATAGTATATAAAACCTCAATCTCTGTAAATGTAAACAGTTAGTTAGTTCGATACAATCTTTTCTTTCATCTTTTATAAAAAAATGACAAACAAAAACGAAGCTTCAAGATGAAACTTTAATGGCAGACAGTTCTTATCTTCATTTCACATAGTTAGAATCATCGATTTTCAGGTGTCATTTTACTAAACTCTATCTAATCACTTCTATCATAATGTTTTTGATTAAGATCTTGAGATAATCATAATTTTTGATAGAATTCTAGTCTTAAATTCATAAAAGGCCGATTTAGTGCTTGTTCTTGTTATATACATAGATTTCTTGAAGTTTTATAGCTTCGATCTTGAGTTTTTGTGTGAATCTTGTTCTGATTACAATTTATATCTTATAATCTTCATCGATCATTGAATTTACTTTTGATCTCAAAGTAATCACTGTGTTTGCCTTCTCTTAACACGATTTGTCGTAATTCCTAAATTTCTTGTTATAATCTGTTTATTCAACCGCTTGTGCACTCTATCTGTTTGATAAAGTGTATGATTATGATATTTCACTAATATATCTCAAAGAATGTCAACTGAAAACACTCAAAACAGCCCGCAAGGGTTGGTTCGGTTGGTTAAAGAGAGGATAACTATCCTCTTGGTTACAGGTTCGAATCCTTCGAAAGGAGAATTTATGATTATGCCTCTTGAGCCAGAGCCTGTCGCTTAAATACGGTTTACCTTGGTTCACGTGGTTTACAGGCTATTGCGTGAGCTCGTAGGGTTTACCCAGTGCGCACCCGAAGGGTAGCGGCTGCGGGTTACCTACAATAAAAAAGAAGAGAAGAGAAAAAAATAAAACAATACTCAAAACACTGATCATGATTCCAACATTTACTATATACATCCTTCAGATTCTTCTACTAGTCAACTTGTGTCTGTGAAGTTCAATGGAACAGGTTTTCATAATTGGAAACGATCCATGACTTTGACGCTATCTACTAAGAATAAAACTAGTTTTATCAATGGAACTGTTGCAATTCCTCCAATTACTTCTCTTGAGTATAAGTTGTGGGAACGGTGTAATGATTTGGTCATATCCTGGTTATTGTTTAATATCGGTGAGGTTATTGCTAGAAGTGTGTTGTTTCTTAAGACTGCACAAGACATATGGAATAACCTAGACTATAGGTATGGACATAATTCAATACCACAGGTTTATTCATTGGAGCAACAATTGCTGGACTTGAACCAGGGGAATGATTCAATATCTGAGTTTTTTACTAAGATCAAAATGATTTGAGAAAGTATTAATGATGTTAATACACTTCCCTACTATACATGTAATCTTTGTACTTGCAATCTAACTATGAGGATCCAACAACGATAACAAGAACAAAGGTTACTTCAGTTTATGATGAAATTTTTGGAACAATTTGCTGCTGTAAGAGGAAATGTGCTATGATGCATCCCCTTCCAACTATTTCTCAAGTGTATCATCTGTTTGCTCAGGAACAAAGGCATAAGGAGGTTTCTCATGTGTCAACTCCATCAGATGTTATGGCTTTCTATTTCTGGATGAATCTACTTCTGGACATGTTTAACAAGCAGCACCTTGATGAATCTACTTCTTCTGGACAGACTGAAAAGGATACTACTGAAAAAAATGCTCTTCTAGCAGGTACTCTGTGTCTTTTATCCAGTTTTAATTCTCTTTGGTTGGTAGATAGTGGGGCAACTGACCATATTTGCCCCGACATAGAAAGTTTTGAGATTCTAAAACCTATTCAATGTAATGATTGTTATATCACTGTGTCAGATGGTAGAAGGGTTAAAGTGTGTCATATAGGCACTGTAAGGATTAACGAAAATATTATTTTAAAGAATGTCCTCCATGTGCCGGACTTTCAGTTTAGACTAATTTCTGTTCACAGACTTAGTTCTAATCTTGATTGTAGAGTTGTGTTCACTAATTCCCAGTGTTTTCTGCAGGGCCCTTCTCAGAACAACCCTCTGATGCTTCTTGGTTATGCTAAAAATGGCATGTACAGTGTCACAATGCATGATTCCAAGAAGCAAATCATTTCTCCAACTTCTACTTCTTCTCCATATTCTTATACTGTTTGTCTTAATGCAATGGATAATGCTAAGTTATGGCATCTTTGTTTAGGATATCTTCCTTTCTCTCAAATCAAACTTGTAGTACCAAATGTTTCTATAAAAGAATGTATTGATTCTACTATTTATCAAGTTTGTTCAGCTACTAAGCAAGTTAGAACATCCTTTCATACTAGTAGTATTCAAACATCTGCACCATTTGAACTATTACATATGGATGTATGGGGTCCATATA
Source organism: Apium graveolens (assembly GCF_009905375.1). Lineage (NCBI taxonomy): Eukaryota > Viridiplantae > Streptophyta > Magnoliopsida > Apiales > Apiaceae > Apium > Apium graveolens. The sequence continues at coordinate 22,983,552 of NC_133652.1, forward strand.
AGACCAAATCTATTTCTGGTTGTACTTTGTTCCTAACAATAGTGGATGATTTCACCGGATTTACTTGGTTTCACTTGTTAAAATTCAAATCTGAAGTTCCTGTTATGTTGGCAAATTTTTTGAACTATATTGATACTCAGTTTCATTCTAAGGTTTTGTGCATTAGATTTGACAATGCATTAGAGTTCAATACTGGTTTGGCCAAACAACTGTATCAACATAGGGGTATTATTCATCAAATAAGCTGTGTTTATACTCCACAACAGAATGGTGTTGTGGAGAGAAAATACAGACACCTATCGAAAACTGCCAGATCTCTATTTTTTTCAATCAAAAGTTCCAATAAAATTTTGGGGTGATGCTATTTTGTGTGCAACCTATCTTAAAAACAGAATGCCTCTATCTTCTATTCAATTTCAAACCCCATATTATAAATTGTTTCAAAAATTACCATCACTGGAACATTTAAAAGCATTTAGATGTTTATGTTTTGTTTCCACTACTGCAACTCATAGGTCTACGTTTGACCCAAGAGCTACAACATGTGTGTTTCTGGGATACTCAAGTACACAAAAAGGTTATAGAGTGTATGATTTAAGGCCCAACACCCTGTTTGTTTCTAGAGATGTCCATTTTTAGGAAAGCCATTTTCCATTTCATATTATATCGGAGACTCCTTATTTTGATATTTTTTTACCTTCTGTCACTTCTATTCCTATTTTTTACCTTAATGTTGATACACCATCTTTTCCACATATTATTCCTAATTCTGATTCACCAGCTTCTTTTTCTGTTGAAGACAATCAGATATCTCCTTCACCTATTAATTCCACATCTTCCAGTGATATAGAAACCAATACTAACTTGATAACTAGACAGTCTTACAGGGTTAGATAACCACCATCTTATTTGAAAGACTTCCACTGTAATTTCTCTTCTTCTCAGTCTGGAACACATCTGATAAATATTATATCATCTGATCATTTACCTTCATATCATCACGCCATGGTAGCTTCTCTCTCTACTATTTCTGAACCTAAAAATTACCAAGAAGCATCATTAATTTGGCTCCTTTACCAAAAGGCAAGAAACCAATTGGTAGTAAGTGGGTGTATAAGGTAAAATTACATTCTGATGGCATCATTAATTTGCCTCCTTTACCAAAAGGCAAGAAACCAATTGGTAGTAAGGGGGTGTATAAGGTAAAATTACATTCTGATGGTACATTAGAAAGATGCAAGGCTAGATTAGTAGCCAAAGGGTATAATCATAAATATGGTGTGGATTATGAAGAAACTTTTTTTCCAGTTATCAAAATGAAATCTGTTAGGTGCTTAATTGCTTTAGAAGCTAGTAAGAAATGGGATTTATTTTAACTAGATGTCAACAATGCCTTCCTTCATGGGAAGTTAAGTGAGGAAGTGTATATGTTAGTTCCTGAAGGCATGGATAAACCTGGTAATTTGGTGTGTAAATTGAGAAAATCCATATATGGGTTAAAGCAATCTTCCAGGACTTAGTTTGAGAAATTAGCTACCGAATTGCTGGCCCATGGGTTTTCACAATCTCAAAATGATGCCAGCTTGTTTCTACATAAAATAACAACCGATATTACTATCCTAGCTGTATATGTTGATGACATAGTAATCACTGGAAGTGATGTCTGTGGCGCCCTCCAAACCCGGGTCAAAAGTTTGGGGTCCACATACACACACACACTTTATTTATAACCTGCTTATAACAATAATAAAGATAATAATAATAATAATATGCAGTGACCCTACTTACCAACTACCACATACCGCAACAGGTTAAAGTATGCACACAAGCCAAACACACCTACTTATATTACAAACATTTAAATCCCAACTATCCAAACTCAGAACTGAGTATTAAACATTATTACAAACTTTTACAAACTTAAATTACTCCAAAAGGTGCCTACTAGCTTAACTTGATCAACCTGAACCCCAAGCTCTCACGCTGGACTGGGGATCCTCGTTACCAACTGGTTCCTTCTTAACTGGAAAAGAACATAAACAATAGCGCACAAATGAGCTAACTAGCTCAGCAAGTCACAATGACAAAACTGAGAATAATAATCATCAAATGGAAAGGGTTATGATATCGAGTGAATAATGAATTATGATTTAGAATTGGATATTATATTTTCATTTTAAAAACCAAGGTTAGGCTGCTGATCAGTCACGCACTAACCCCGAGCAAAGCACACAGCACTGCTCTAACTACTGGATCCAAGGCACACATTGGCCTAACTTGACCATTATATGGTCTGACCACGAATCTAGTCCACAATTTTATAAAAACAATCCAATTCTAACATAATAACAGAATAAATAGTAATAAGCAATAAACAGAATCATTAACAACATTGGACGTTCAATAATAAAATGGTTTCAATCTTCATAAGGATCAATATGGCATTTTCAAAGCTTGGATGTTAGGTAATAAAAGAATTGAATAACAAAGGAATCAATGTTTCAGGTTTACCAAGAATTGGTCTTTCAAATCATAAGGTATAATGGTTTGAGTATATAAGTAATCCGGTTCAGTGTTTGGTATTTAGTTTGTATGTATTTATGGAGTAGTATCGTATATCTGTGGTTCGTATTTGGGTGTACAATAATCAACGGTTTAGAAAGAATAAGGTTTACGGATCAAGATCAATAACCGGAATCAGGGTTTTGGGTTCAGTGCTTCAAAGCACTTGCAATATAAAACAGGACTATCAATCCACTATGATATATCTCGAGAAAGTTCAGAACACTTGCCTGGTATTAGCTTGTTATACTTCTTTAACTTTCAATCACAATTGTCTACTCCTCGACTATCTATTTCCCTTTCCTACGTCTAGCCTCTTCTGCTCACATATTATAAGCATCTATCAATATTCAACTCATACGATTCTATTCGACATCTACTTCTATCTACCCTTTGTTTCACCCAAATCCGATTAACGGATTGAAAGTTATACTATAAACAAGTAAACATCGAATATATATACCGACAGTCAACCAACAAGTCACATATAACACATAACACGTTAAACAATCAATGATATATCATTTATAATGGAGTCTCGGGTCATAAACAGGCTTTCGGGTATTTAAAATGATTTTTAAAACATTTTTTGGAATTAAAACGGGTCGTTGGATCAATTTCGCGGTAATAAACAGGGTTCGGCTGGCCAAATCTTGCTTCTAAACAATTTTATAATAATTATCGAGCCTTGAAAACAATTTAAAATAATATTTTAAAGCTCGAAACTATTTTTCGAAATTTTTAAATCATTTTTAAATAATTAAATCTAATTAAATAATTAATTAGAATCAATTAATAATTAATTAAATCAATTAATTAATTTTCGAATACTGAAATTAATTAACTAATTAATTCAGATTTATTTTTGAATTAAAAATAATTTTTGGAATTAAAATAATGATTTTTAGAATTTTCAGAAATTAAAAACGAATTTTTATAATTAAATTAAATAGAAAATATGATTTTTGAATATTTTTATAACAGGTATCCAAAATATGCAAATTCTGGAAAGTTCAGGGACTAAACTTCACCATCTTCAAAAGTACAAGGACTAAACTGCAATTTTGCAGTCCAGTCGCCGGAAAATACAGGGGTGGCCGGAGCACACGATTCCGGCATCCTCAACCCACCATCTACTCCAGATATAATCTACAGATAACCAGGAACACAACCATGCAATCAAATCACATCAATAATCCCTGTCCTGGCCGGAAAATGGCCAAGAACATCGCCGATTTCCGACGAACCGACGAAAACTTCAAAACACAACTCCCTTCGATTCAGACATCCTCTATTAACGAGCTATATACCAATCGATTGCAAATTTCATAAGGAACACAACCCACTATAACACAACAGCTAATAACCCCTAAATCAAAAAGCCCCAAATTTCAATTAAAAACATTCATACGGGTTATAAACCCTAATTTTAAAATTCGAAGATTAAACTCAATTTTGAACATGTTATTGAACTCCAAATCAGTCATATGACACATGAAAATCATCAGGAAAACAAGCTCTACAACATGCAATCATCAAATCATTCAAACAATCATCCGAACGAAAATTCATATTTTTAATAAAAATAATTCGAAAATAAATAAATTTCCAGAAAATGAACCTTTAATTCTGCAGGAGTATAGATCACAGATTCTGGTAGAGCTCTTCAAGACCTTCAATTTGGTTACTCGAGCTTTCCAAACAAAGATCAATAACACCTTCAAAAGTTGGTTTGATTTTCAGAAGATTATATGAATATAAGTATTTTCTCTGGAAAATTATATAATTACTAACTGCAAATGATTTTGATACGGAATAAAATACGGTAAAAGGCTATTTATATTTACGGAAAATTAGTATCCCGTTGGATCATTCCAGATACAAAATGGTACATTTATTTATAAAAACTGATCCAAACGGTACCGGTTTTCGGGATAATTATCCAAACCAGTACAATTTGTACTGCGGTCTTGGTCTCAGCACCTGGTTACACGTATTACGAGATGATAATTGTGATAGTTTAATAAAAAGATCCCGTTTATCGAAAATACGAGTTTTATTGATTTACCGAAACGAATAATGTATCAAAAATGTTGCGTCGAGACCCGCACAGGGCAAACCGTACGCCGGATCAAAAAAGTCGAAACATGGAAAATGCTCGGAATATTGCAATTAGGTTAGGAAAGTGTTCTCGGAAGAGTTTCGAGTTATAAAAACGTAAAAACGGATGACATCGGTCGGTTCCCGATTGTATAAAATAGTTTTTAAATGCTCGGAAAAAGATTTTATAAAATCCATATATTTCCTATAAAATCATAAATCAACATAAAAATAATATGGAAGATATGACAATTATCTATATTTTATTTTGGACATATAAAAATTAAAATACTCAATTAATATTATTTTTAAACATCTAAACACATTTAACACTTAACAAATAATTCACAGAATAGATACTAAACACATATAATAATTATTTATTAGCAAAATAATTACACGATATATCCCAGATTTTACATCCTTCCCTCCTTAAAAGAATTCTGTCCTCAGAATCTCCTAAGAAAATAAATGAGGGTACTTTTCTCTCATATCACTTTCTAGCTCCCAGGTTGACTCTTCAACCTTTGTGTTTCTCCACAATACTCTTACTAACTTTACCACTTTATTTCTTAATACTTTCTCTCTTTCCTCTAGAATTTCTATCGGATTTCCTATATATGACAAATCTGCCTGAAGCTCTATTGGCTCATATTCTATTACATGCCTGGAGTCTAGATTATAATTCTTAAGCATCGATACGTGAAAAATATTGTGAATGTGCTCCATGTGCGGAGGTAACGCCAACTCGTAAGCTACTTTACCAACGCGCTTTAGAATCTCAAAAGGTCCGACATATCTTGGGCTCAGCTTTCCTTTCTTTCCAAACCTTGTTAATCCCTTCCACGGTGATACTTTCAGTAATACTAAGTTTCCCTCTTCGAATTCCATGTCTTTCCTTGATTGATCTGCATATTTCCTTTGACGGTCTTGTGCTGCTATCAATCTCTTCTGGATAACTTCAACAATTTCCTTTGTCTGCTGCACTAATTCAGGTCCAAGTATTTTATGTTCTACTACTTCGTCCCAATACACTGGAGATTTGCATTTGCGTCCATAAAGAGCTTCGTAGGGTGGCATCCCATTACAGGCGTGATAACTGTTATTGTAAGCAAATTCTACCAGAGGTAAATACTCATCCCAACTCCCTTTGAAATCAATAGCACAAACACGTAACATATCTTCAATTGTCTGAATCGTTCTTTCATTCTGGCCATCCGTCTGTGGATGGTAAGCTGTACTCATATTCAGTCTCGTTCCCAAACATTCTTGAAAACTCTTCCAATATTGAATTAAATCTTGGATCTCGATCAGATACAATAGATACAGGAACTCCATGACGAACTACAATTTCCTTCAGGTACATATGGACTAACTTGTCGAGCGAAAATCTTTCATTTATAGGCATAAAATGAGCTAACTTGGTAAGTCTATCCACTATAACCCAAATGGCATCATGATTAGCCCTTGTCCTTGGTAATCCAACTATGAAATCCATGGAAATATGTTCCCACTTCCACTCTGGAATCTCCAATGGCTGTAGCAATCCACTTGGTCTTTGATGCTCTGCTTTAACTCTCTAACATGTATAACATTTGCTAACCCATTCTGCAATTTCCCTCTTCATATCTGGACACCAATAATTTTTCTTTAAATCTCTATACATTTTGGTACTCCCTGGATGGATTGAATACCTTGAATTATGAGCTTCTTGTAAAATTTCATTCTTCAGCTCCGTCACCGGTGGAATCCGAATTCTAGAAGAAAACCTAAGAATACCTTGATCGTCCTTTTGCGTGCACAATTCTTCACCTACCAAACGATTTATGTCCTGATCCATTACTTCTTCTTGACACTTCTTTATCTTCTCTAACAACTCCGGCTGAAAAGTCATACTATACACTTTTGCTTCATCAGGCTTGCAAACCCTAATCTCCAATTCCAATTTCTGAAATTCCTTATATATCTATTCGGGTACTGATAATACATTTAACTTTTCTTTCCGACTTAACACGTCCGCTACAATGTTTGCTTTACCGGGATGATAGTTAATCATGCAGTCGTAGTCCTTAATCAACTCTAACCACCTTCTCTGTCTCATATTAAGCTCCTTCTGTGTGAATATGTACTTCAAGCTTTTGTGATCCGTATAAATCTCGCACTTTTCTCCATATAGATAATGTCTCCAAATCTTCAAAGCAAAAACTATGGCTACTAGCTCCAAATCATGAGTAGGATATTTATGTTCGTGTGGTTTCAGTTGCCTTGACGCATACGCAATCACTTTATCGTGCTGCATCAGAACACATCCTAGTCCTTTATGAGAAGCATCGCTATAAATTACGAAATTCCCTTGATCGTCTGGAAGTGACAAAACAGGTGCCGTAATTAATCTTCGCTTCAATTCCTGAAAACTTTCTTCACATTTATCGTTCCATATAAACTTTTCATTCTTTCGTGTAAGCTTCGTTAATGGTGTTGCAATCCTTGAGAAATTTTGAACGAATCGACGATAATATCCCGCTAATCCCAAGAAACGTCTTACTTCTGTTGGTGTTCTCGGTCTTTCCCAATTTGTAATGGCCTCAATCTTTGCTGGGTCCACTTTGATCCCTTCATTACCGACTATGTGTCCTAAGAACTGAACCTCCTGTACCCAAAACTCACACTTCGAGAATTTAGCATATAACTTCTTTTTCCTTAAAATCTCCAAAGTTGTTCTCAAATGTTCCGCATGATCCTCTTCCGTCTTTGAATAAATCAAAATATCGTCTATAAACACAATAACGAGCTTATCGAAATATTCCTTGAAAATTCTATTCATCAGGTTCATGAACGCTTCCGGGGCATTGGTCAATCCAAAAGACATCACTAAAAATTCATAATGTCCATACCTTGTTCTGAAAGCTGTCTTTGGTATATCTTCTTGCTTGATCTTTAGTTGATGATATCCCGATCTTAAATCAATCTTGGATAAGTAATTGGCTCCCTTCAATTGGTCAAAGAAATCATCAATTCTGGGTAACGGATACTTGTTTTTGATTGTAAGCTTGTTGAGCTCCCTATAGTCGATGCACAGTCTCATGCTTCCATCCTTCTTTTGACAAATAATATCGGTGCACCCCACGGGGTACACTGGGTCTGATTACTCCTTTCTTTAATAACTTGTGTAATTGCTTTGCTAACTCCTTCATCTCAACGAGCGCCATTCTGTACGGGGCCTTGGATACTGGTTCTGTTCCAGGTGCTAAGTCAATTGCAAACTCAATTTCTCTATCTGGAGGAAGTCCTAGTAACTCATCGGGAAACACGTCTGGAAATTCATTCACTACTGGAATATCTTCGAGTCTCGCTGGCTCCTGACTTCTATCAATCACATATGCCACAAAATGCTCGCATCCTTGTTGTAGTAACTTCTTGGCTTGAATTATCGTTAAGAACTTCTTTACTTGCTTCTGGCCCTTGAACGTTACTATCCTTTCATCTGGCGTCTTTACCATTACTTTCTTATTTCGACAATCTATCTGGGCATTGTGCTTAGATAACCAATCCATTCCTAAGATAACGTCAAATTCTCCTAACTTAAATGGTATCAAATCTACACAAAACTTACTACAGGAAATTTCAATCTCACAATTCCCACAAACTTGATTAACAGATACACGTTCTTGATTTTCTAATTCCGCAGTCATTATTTCATTTAGATACTCAACTGGACAATTTAACTTACTAACAAAATCTTGTGAAATAAACGATCGAGTTGCTCTCGAATCTATTAACACTTTGGCACATAAAGAATTCATATTAAGCGTACCTGCCACGACATCAGTATCCTGGATAGCATCCTTCACAGACATGTCAAAAACTCTAGCCCTTGGAGTCTCATTCACTGCTGGGGTATATCCCATAATCCTCAATGCATTACTGACTGGGTTGGTGTCTTGCAATCCCTTGCTATATGTCCTGGCTTTCCACATTTGAAGCACATAAATCCAATAGCTGGAACCTTAACCGCTGAATTCCGGATAGGCTGATCCTTGTTTGCTGGTTCTCTCCTGGCTGATTTCGGCACTCCCTCGAATAGTGCCCTTTCTGATTGTACTTGAAACAAACTACATTCAACTTATTACAAACTCCTCCATGTTTCTTCCCACATACCTGACAATCTGGAAAAGTTAATCTTAACTGATTCGGCTGACTCACATTAGCTGGACGGTTGCCCTGGCCTCCGTCGCCTGCATTTTGTCTTTTGAAATTAAAATTTCTCCCTGGTTGAAACCTGCCCTTCTTAAGATTTGGAAACTTCCCTGGTTGTGTCTGACCATCCTTCCCTTCAAATTTCCTTTTCTTACTCTCTTTTTCCTTTTGTGACATCTCACTCTCCGTCTCTGCAATCATGGCCTTCTGTACAACTCCTGCATAGGTATTCAATTCAAAAATGGCTACCTTCCCTCTGATCCATGGCTTCAGACCTTGCTGGAATCTCTTAGCCTTCTTCCTGTCAGTATCCACATATGACGGCACATACATTGACAACTCTTCGAACTTACTTTCATAATCTGCCACCGACATATTTCCTTGCTTTAACTCTAAAAACTTCAGTTCCATCTGATCCTGAACAAACTGGGGAAAATACTTTTCTAAAAATAATTCCTTAAACCTCTCCCAAGTAATAACATATGTACCTTCCAATGTCTTCACCATCTCCCACCAATAGGTGGCCTCATTCTTCAAATAATAGCTTGCAAACTCAACCTTCTGTTCTTCCTTTACCTCCACTAAGGCAAATGACTTCTCTATTTCCTTTCACCAAACATTTGCTTCAATCGGTTCTAAGGAACCCTTGAATTCTGGTGGGTTCACCGCCTGAAAAGTTTTGAAAGTTACCTGAGGATTGGTCTGTCTTTGTTGTTGTTGTGCCAGGTGAACTGTTTGTTGGGCCAAGATTTGAAGAATCTGGGCTATTGCTGGGTCTATGGGTCTTGGGTTTGCATTCTGGTTTGTATCATCTAGGTTATTATTGTTGTTGTTGTTGTTGGTTTCTTCATTCTGGGTGTTGGTGCGGGTATTTCTTCTGGGAGGCATTTTTCTGTAAAGAATCAAACAACTTATTTAGCTTTTAAATCCAATCCTTTGTATAAAAGAAAAGTTTTGTAAAACAAAAATATCTCTTGTTGAAAACAATTATAATAGTTAAACTAAGTAAATTGCATGCTTCTTTACATAATATAAACAGCTAAGGGAACAGGGTACATGGTATCACAGGGGTATAATAGGTGCAATAAATAAGGTAAAGTAAAACGGGTGCAGTAAAATAAATGAAAATGCTGGAAAGGAAAAGGTACTGGTATATATATATCAAACGTTTTGGGTACTACAAGCGTAAAGACGCTTCGGAAGTAAAAGCAAAAAGGTACAACAACCTACTCACTAGTCAGCAGCTCTAGTCTATAAATACAACTCAAAAGTCTACGGATACATACTACACACTACTGTACATACTATACAACCATAACAACACTGATCAGCATCTCCATCTCTGGATCTCTGACTCAACTCCAAGGAAACTCTGGTCCTCCCAGCCTCTCAAAGTCCTCCATCACCTCAGTAGCCCATCCCATAAGTGCATCAGGGCCTCGGCCAGGTAGTGTAGCTCCATGTAGCCTAGCATCAAGAATCCTGCATGTCACATGGATCTCCTCTCGAAGCTTCCTCACACCACGATCAATATCTGTAGTCCTGATAATATGCTGCAGCTCTCGGATCTAGGCCAATAAGGAATCACGCTTCAACAAAAGAGCCTCATACCGGTAATAAGGAACTAGGGGCAATGTAGACTGGAATGGGGCACCTGCAACTGAATGCCCAGTGGAATCTGAATCAGCTGGTGGGGATACTCTGATAGGTGGCCTCATGCCTGGGGGTGGAATAGCCTGTAATGGTACGGGCTGCAACACAGGTGGAGGTAAAATAGCCAACACTGGTGGAACAACAAGACGTGGATCTGAAGACGGTACTCCAACTGAAGGCTCTGAGTGATCAGCTGATACGGGGATGAAAGAGTCGGTCATCGCTGCTATCTGAAATCATATCGCAACATAAGAATCTCGAACCACGACGTGAATCATACTAAAACCTATTATATCGTAGCACTCAACCTCTCGACATTCTATCTTTCTATTTCTTACTTCTAATCCTAACCCTCTATAAATTCCCGTCAACCTAGACTTGTGTCAGTGACTTATAACCTGTAGCTCTGATACCAAACCGCGCCCTCCAAACCCGGGTCAGAAGTTTGGGGTCCACACACACACACACACACTTTATTTATAACCTGCTTATAAAAATAATAATAATAATAATAATAATAATAATAATAATAATAATAATAATAATAATAATAATAATAATATGCAGTGACCCTACTTACCAGCTACCACGGACCGCAATAGGTTAAAGTATGCACACAAGCCAAATACACCTACTTATATTACAAACATTCAAATCCCAACTATCCAAACTTAGAACTGAGTATTAAACATTATTATAAACTTTTACAAACTTAAATTACTCCAAAAGGTGCCTACTAGCTTAACTTGATCAACCTGAACCCCTAGCTCTCGCGCTGGACTGAGGATCCTCGTTACCAACTGGTTCCTTCTTAACTGGAAAAGAACATAAACAATATCGCACAAATGAGCTAACTAGCTCAGCAAGTCACAATGATAAAACTGAGAATAATAATCATCAAATGAAAAGGGTTATGATATCGAGTGAATAATGAATTATGATTTAGAATTGGATATTATATTTTCATTTTAAAAACCAAGGTTAGGCTGCTGATCAGTCACGCACTAACCCCGAGCAAAGCACACAGCACTGCTCTAACTACTGGATCCAAGGCACACATTAGCCTAACTTGACCATTATATGGTCTGACCATGAATCTGGTCCACAATTTTATAAAAACAATCCAATTATAACATAATAACAGAATAAACAGTAATAAGCAATAAACAGAATCATTAACAACATTGGACGTTCAATAATGAAATGGTTTCAATCTTCATAAAGATCAATATGGCATTTTCAAAGCTTGGACGTTAGGTAATGAAAGAATTGGATAACAAAGGAATCGATGTTTCAGGTTTACCAAGAATTGGTCTTTCAAATCATAAGGTACAATGGTTTGAGTATATAATTGATTCGGTTCAGTGTTTGGTATTTAGTTTGTATGTATTTGTGGAGTAGTATCGTATATCTGTGGTTCGTATTTGGGTGTACAACAATTAACGGTTTAGAAAGAATAAGGTTTACGGCTCAAGATGAATAACTGGAATCAGGGTTTTGGGTTCAGTGCTTCAAAGCACTTGCAATATAAAACAGGACTATCAATTCACTACAATATATCTCGAGAAAGTTCAAAACACTTGCCTGGTATTAGCTTGATATACTTCTTTAACTTTCAATCATAACCGCCTACTCCTCGACTATCTGTTTTCCTTTCCTACGCCTTGCCTCTTCTGCTCACGTATTATAAGCATCTATCAATATTCAACTCATACGATTATATTTGACATCTACTTCTATCTACCCTTCGTTTCACCCAAATCTGATTAACGGATTGAAAGTTATACTATAAACAAGTAAACATCGAATATATATACCGACAGTCAACCAACAAGTCACATATAACACATAACACGTTAAAAAATCAATGATATATCATTTATAATGGAGTCTCAGGTCATAAACAGGCTTTCGGGTATTTAAAATAATTTTTAAAATATTTTTCGGAATTAAAACGGGTCGTTGGATTAATTTCGGAGTAATAAACAGGGTTCTGTTGGCCAAATCTGGCTTCAAAACAATTTTATAATAATTATCGAGCCTTGAAAATAATTTAAAATAATATTTTAAAGCTCAAAATTATTTTTCAAAATTTTTAAATCATTTTTAAATAATTAATCTAATGAAATAATTAATTAAAATCAATTAATAATTAATTAAATCAATTAATCAATTAATTTTCAAATTAATTGAGTTAATTAATTCAGATTTATTTTTGAATTAAAAATAATTTTTGGAATTAAAATAATGATTTTTAGAATTTTCAGAAATTAAAAAAGAATTTTTATAATTAAAATAAATAGAAAATATGATTTTTGAATATTTTTAAAACAGGAATCCAAAATATGCAAATTCTGGAAAGTTCAGGGACTTAACTTCACCATCTTCAAAAGTACAGGGACTAAACTGCAATTTCGCAGTCCAGTCGCTAGAAAATACAGGGGTGGTCGGAGAACACGATTCCGGCATCCTCACCCCACCATCTACTCCAGATATTATCTACAGATAACCAGGAACACAACCATGCAATCAAATCACATCAATAATCCCTGTCCAGGCCGGAAAATGGCCAAGAACATCGCCGGTTTCCGGCGAACCGACGAAAACTTCAAAACACAACTCCCTTCGATTCAGACATCCTCTATTAACGAGCTATATACCAATCGATTGCAAATTTCATAAGGAACACAACCCACTATAACACAACAGCTAATAACCCCTAAATCAAAAAGGCCCAAATTTCAATTAAAAACATTTATACGGGTTATAAACCCTAATTTTAAAATTCGAAGATTAAACTCAATTTTGAACATGTTATTGAACTCCAAATCAGTCATATGACATATGAAAATCATCATGAAAATAAGCTCTACAACATGCAATCATCAAATCATTCAAACAATCATCCGAACAAAAATTTATATTTTTTAATAAAAATAATTCGAAAATAAATAAATTTCCAGAAAATAAACCTTTGATTCTGCGGGTGTATGGATCACAGATTCTGGTAGAGCTCTTCAAGACCTTCAATTTGGTTACTCGAGCTTTCCAAACAAAGATCAATAACACCTTCAAAAGTTGGTTTGATTTTCAGAAGATTATATGAATATAAGTATTTTCTCTGGAAAATTATGTAAATACTAACTGCGAACGATTTTGATACGGAATAAAATACGGTAAAAGGTTATTTATATTTACGGAAAATTTGTATCCATTTGGATCATTCCAGATACAAAATGGTACGTTTATATATAAAAACTGATCTAAACGGTACCGGTTTTCGTGATAATTATCCAAACCAGTACAATTTGTATTGAGGTCTTGGTCTCAGCACCTGGTTACACGTATTACGAAGTGATAATTGTGATAGTTTAATAAAAAGATCCTGTTTATCGAAAATACGAGTTTTATTGATTTACCCGAAACGAATAATGTATCAAAAATATTACGCCGGGACCCGCACATGACAAATCGTACGCCGGATCGAAAAAGTCGAAACATGGAAAATGCTCGAAATATTGCAATTAGGTTGGAAAGGAGTTCTCGGAAGAGTTTCGGGTTATAGAAACGTAAAAACGGATGACGTCGGTTGGTTCCCGATTATATAAAATAGTTTCTAAATGCTCGAAAAAAGATTTTATAAAATTCATATATTTCCTATAAAATCATAAATCAACATAAAAATAATTAGGAAAATATGACAATTATTTATATTTTATTTTGGACATATAAAAATTAAAATACTTAATTAATATTATTTTTAAACATCCAAACACATTTAACACTTAACAAATAATTCACAGAATAGATACTGAACACATATAATAATTGTTTATTAGCAAAATAATTACACGATATATCCTGGATATTACAATGTCTGTCATATTAAGCATATCAAGGAGCATCTTAATAATGTCTTTGGGATAAAAAATCTGGGTATCTTGCACTATTTTTTAGGCAGAAAAGTTTCATATTTGCCTCAAGGAATGGTTCTTAGTCAAAAGAAGTTCACAAATGAATTTATTGCTCTGTGTAAGGATGTGGATTTCTCCAGAAAATCTGTCACTCCACTTCCTTTGAATCTCAAGTTACAGGCTTCTGAAGGGGAACCACTACTCAATCCATATGACTACCAGTCTCTTCCGGGCAAGCTTAATTTTCTAACAAATACTAAACCTGATTTGTGCTACTAAGTACAAACTCTAAGTCAGTTTATGCAGAGGCCTCACACCCCCCACTTATCAACATTACATCACACCTTGAGATATGTGTTTCACACATCTGGCCAAGGTATTCTCTTAAATGGTTATGCCTGCTCTTACACTACAAGTTTATTCTGATTCAGATTGGGCATCTTGCCCAGACCCCCGTAGGTCCGTTACAGGTTATATTTTGATGCTCGGTACTTCACCAATTTCTTGGAAATCCAATAAACAATCCACTATATCCAGGTCCAGTTCAGAGGCTAAATTTCATGTCATGGCTAATGCTGCTTCTGAAGTTACCTGGATGGTCAAATTATGGCAGGAAATTGGTATTACAGATCTCACTCCTGTTACCTTACATTGTGACAACCAATCTACCCTGCATATTGCTCAAAATCCGATCTTTCACGAGCGTGCAAAGAATATCGAAGTTGATTGTCATTTCACTCGAGACAAGATTTTAGAAGGGATGTTACAGCTGACTTATCTTCCTACCATAAGTCAATTGGCTGACGTTTCACCAAATCTGTTCCTTCTCCTTAGTTGCAGAGTTTAGTTTCCAAGTTAGGGTTGTTTGATCTTCAACAACAAACACCTCCTAACTTGAGGGGGCTATTAATATATCATCATCTGCCACGTGTTCGATTCCAACTCAACAGAACTTGCCACCTCATTCATCACATTCAGCTCATTTATTAGACTTAAGTTAATTAGGGAGTAACAACTTTTCCCGCAAATTTGTTATTAGTTCCAGAGTTAGACTTGTAGCATATAAGACCTCAATCTCTGTAAATGTAAACAGTTAGTTAGTTCAATACAATCATTTCTTTCATCTTTTACACAAAAATGACACTTATAAATACAACTCTTATGTTCATATTCAAGTCTAATGCTTACGCGACTATTCTTTCTAAAAACCTCTCTTGTTTCTATAACTTGAATATCCATTCAAACAAGAAGATAGTTTGAGTTGTAATTCTTTATCGTGTGTATTTATCAATTTGTGTCGGGTTGTTGTAAAGTTTTGAATTCAAAGAAATAGCCAAAGGTAGTTAGTGGGTTAGGTGGTAACAGTAGTGCTATGTAGCAAGTCTGCTAGAGGAAAGGATTCTTTCAAAGGCTATCTGTTTGTAATCAAGAAAGACTGTAAGTTCTTTATTGAAATTGATATAATAAATTCTCTATGCTAGTTGACATTAAGACTTGGATGTAGGCCATAGACTAGAAGTATGGGCCGAACCAAGTGAAAACGTATCGGTGTTCTGCATTGTTTAATTTCTTTATTATTGCATTTACATTTCAATAATCTATATTCTGTGGAGTAATTAAGTCTGTCTCATTCGTTAAAGGCTATGTCCCATTTATAAAAGAGACTGTCCCATTCATTATAACAGTCATATAATAGAATATATAGATTGTGCTTTAAGTTTCAATTCCAGAGTTGAAATGTCTGGTAAATGACTAAAGAATTTTGCAAAGAGTTTGTTGCTGAATATTTTATCGAACGTAAATGAATGCTATATTCTAGAGTTCGTGAAAACAGTACTATAACGAATTATATTAAAACTAATCAATTTGTTCTCTAAGTTTAGTCATAATTTAAAATGGTAATTTTTATGGTAAATGATTCTAAAAGTGGGAAAATATGGAAAAGTAATCAATTCAATTTTAATGGAGAGAAGAATTTTGATATTATTAAGGAAATCTAATAAATAAATTAGAAATTGTTGAATTAATGAAATAAATATTATAGGAGAAGTGTGATCGGTTAAATATTATCAAATTTTCACCTTAATAAATTGTATTAATATTCAACAATATTTGTATCGATGCGCGTTATTAACAATTTTATGAGGCGTTGAAAATTCAGACCGAGTGCGAATATAGCCCTTTCTGGAATGAAACATATATATTTTTTTCTTTTTTAAAAGACATTTGCATCCCTCAACTTCCTTCGGACTTAAGCATTTATGTACTAAACTAAAAAATGGGTAGTCAAAATTCTAATTATCAACAAACGGATACCCCCAAAAAATAAGGAAATATAAACCTCAATTTAAGAGTACGATAAGATTATGTTAACAAATAAGTTCTACACTAGTGATACTGCGCATGATCATAACTAGACTTAATTACAAACAAGTTACACATAATATCATCATCGGTTTCTGACTTGAACTATAACTAATTTGAGATTATGTTATGTTATGCAATTAATGTTATGCAACTAATATATAATATAATTTTTTAAATTGATGCAATCTACGTGAACTAATGTATAAAATGCACAACTATTTAGTGTACATGGCATAATTATCTAATTACTTAACAAGGCTAGAATATTTACAATTTTTTTATTTTAATTTTTGGGTTTTTTTAATACCGTTATTCCTGAAAACATATCCCCGCACTTAAACGGTTTATTATCCTAAATTAATAATATATATATATATATATATATTGTATTATACAAATAAAAGTTAAAAGTACTCCCCTATGCTTTCGCATGAAGTTCCGTCTGAGAAATATAAAATTATTAATATCTCAATCACTAGAGTTAATATGACATATTTATCTACTCCTCTTTAAAAAATAAAACATGCATTCAGGTATACAATCAATCCATGGTGTGGTTGTAAAGAGCTCTCTATATTAGCAGAAGGTTCCAGGATCGACTAAAAGGAACATGGTAGATAATGGAGTTATTATAGCATGAACATGTAGTATAATCACCTAATCATGCCAAACTTAAGAAACATGGAAGATTTTGATGGTATGATGAGTATGATCATCCAAGGGAATCGCAGGGATATGCCAAACAGAAAAACACATTATATGTCAATAAAAATATTGTGTGAACATGGTGAACGTTTGCTGGATCATGCTATATTTTCTCCTCTATTCTAAAAACAAATTCTCCACACAAATCAAGTGCATAAATACATACAATATCATGGCTTACCTCCAAATAAGCGCCTTCGTTTATTATTTTTGGTTAGACAATATGCTCTCCTTTTTCAAGGTGGATACTTTCACGATATCTGCTCCATTTTTAGCATGAGAAATGTGTCATGAAAAAATTGCATAGTTTAAAAATCATCCACAATATTAATGTAGTTTCAGTTGAACATGCATGTGTAATTTGCTGAAAGATCACTATCCTAATTAGAATAAGGTATATGATACGTCAAAGAAGTTGGGTGATGGTATTCACTTCAATTTGGGTGCATCTTGCAAAAGACAATGTGATGCTAACTCATTCACAAATCATTGTACTTTTAAGAGCGAAATTCTCATCAAGATCAAATTTGAGAATATATGGAGGATTATGTTTCTCCATGTAACTTCTAAGTGGCACAAGATTTCTTTCCATTCCAACAAATTCATCTTTTAATAAATTATTTCCATGATCTTCGAAAATTACATCTCTTACCTCTTCTTTCATAATTTTATGATCTTTTTGCACAACATTCTCTTTTGTACTCTCCAAGAAATATACTTTTGTATCCACATACCTTCATCCTCCACCTCATTTACTTTGACTTGCATGAATTTAGATGGAAAAGGTACATAATCAAAGTGGCGATTAATATCAAATGAATAATAAAAATATGATACTTTACTTTAAGTGTTGTTTCATCAACTTCCTTGTTGTCATACTAGAGGTGATCAGATTCTCCCTTTGACATATCAAATATGTCATTATTTGTGAGTTATCAATTTCTTCACTTAATGAGTTGATGGTTGTAATGAGATTCAAATACTCAAAGTTTTGTTCTGGTTCTACTGTTACAGTAATTTCAGCAAACTCGTACTTTTGATTCATCTTCATAAACACGTCTCTAAGCTACTTTTATACCTTGTAAATAACTTCTCAATATTGCTCCTACTAGCTGAATTTTGATGGACAGGTTCACTTTATTGGAAACCAGCATATGCAGAAGTGTCGTGTTGATTAAACCTGTTTAAATTGTGATCAACATGCTTCAATTTAGGGTAACCTCCCCATCTTGGATTTTAAGAACCTAAGAACATATTCTCTCCTTGATACTCATGCCCCATAAAATTTATTTTTTTTCATAACAAAGTGTAATCAAGTATGGACACGAGTTATCAGAATGGACAGGAGCTGCACAAATACCGCAGACTTGAGCTTAAGGTGTTCTTCTACTTATGATTAATACACTAATGCTATTTAAATTTTGCTCAATTTTTTAACCTTTCATCAAATCAACTTGCAGAATTTATTTTAAAATTGCATGAGTCCCCTATTGCTTCTCGTTAGCAGTTGTCTTAGTAATTGGTTATTCAACAACGTCATAAGTCAGATCCAGAAGAGCAGCTCTAACAACAGAATCAGATAGTCTCTTGTCACCTACAATACGACCTTGGTAGAGAAGTGTAATAAATCCCCTTGGTGAAACCATGTTGAGGACACCTCTTGTGTAACTTCTGGAATCTAGCATAGTAATTAGCATATGACTCAGTTGTGTATTGATGAAATTCACCTATTTCACTTATCATGCTCATTACTCTATGTGATGTATAAAACTTCTAAAAATTATATTTTTCTAGATTCTCCCTAGAAGTAATGAATCCCAATAGGTAAATTTTCGAACCACTCCAAAGCTTATCCATCAAGAGAAAATGAAAAACCTTTCTATTTCAGGATCTAATATATATGATCCTATAATTCAACAATGGTCACAAATCTGGATCGATGTTTATTTGGCTCTTTAGTTGGAAGATCATGGAAAATTGAAAATCGTGAAAGAAGATTGTGTTTTAGCTCAAATGTACTACTCATCCCTTTAGTTGAGTTAGAATAAATCACACGAAAATGCCAAATACTAGCAATCGACATTGCAACATCATCACGAAGTATTGAAATTGCTTTCAGGCCAATTAGTCAAATTCCACCTATACCTGAAACACAACAAGCAATAGGCGGAGAAAAGATCGGAAAAAAGTACAAAAAATACAAAATAAAAATAAGGCAAATTTTGATCCCTGGCAGCGACGACAAAAATTGATGTAACTCAATTTAATTAACGAGTTAAATATCAAAGTGGTCACTCAAGTGAATGTCATATAATATCAAGAATGGATTTGGTTTTGCTTATCTTACAACTAAATTTACGGGTTAAATATCAAAGTGGTCACTCAAATTAATGTCATATATCACTTTAGTCACTGATCTCAACATGATATCATTTGAATTACTGAAGTCATAAAAAATATCAAACATATACCTCTAAATATGTATTCGAGAGTTAAAATTTAGTTTTATGAAATTCTATACATTTTTCTTGAACACTACTGGAATCAAATAAAAAGTTATGAATTATGGTATCTAAGATAATATATCTAGATTTTATAAATTCTATATACTAACTAGTAAACATGGAAAATATTGTTTGTAGAACATTAAATTAACATTTTGGAAAGCATGTACATCTACCATAAACTTATGACACAACTCTAAAATTCTTCTTATATGTTCTGAAAGACATCTCACTGCAACAAAAAAGGCTAAATTCGACCGAAAAAATCAGTCGAATTTAGCTAAATTCGACTGAAAATCGTTGTTTTTAACTAAATTCGACCGATTCTAAAACGGTTGTTTTAAAGGGAGTCGAATTTAGGAGTTCGGTCGAATTTAACACTAAATACGACCGATTTTTTCGGTTGTATTTGTTTCACCCGCCAAAAAATTAAAAAAAAATTCAAAAAAAAATAAAATCCCACCAAAAAAGTTTAAAAATTTAAAATCCTGCTCAAATTCTAATTTCAACTGAATGCGGTCTAAATAGCTTTTATAAATTTAATCAAACCCAGACAAAATAATCTACTTAATTCGACTGAATTCGGTCGATTTTAACAAACACTGGTTTTTTTAAAAAAAGCAGTTGCTGCTGCTCAACTTCAGTTTACAATTTGTAACGCACATAAGTGTTGCTAGTCGACTGAATTAGTGACATTCAATAGTCCAAAAACACAATAATTACAATTAAGATGAGAGCACAATTCCAAATGGATCGTAGTGATCTCAAATCAAGTAATGCAAGCTTCTAAATGTAACTCCAGGTTGATCTTATCCCAAGTCCACTCGTCTTCGTGGAGAACCTGAACCATAATGATCTTTTATGTTTACTCGCAACCCCACAGAAGCTGGAATGCATTGTTCATGTTTTCCACTGTATAACAGTATCCAAGATTGTTTGCATACTAACAAATTTGCACCAGCGTCTCCCTATTACATATTGACACGAGTTAAAAATTTACTTACAAATTAATGCAATCAAAAATGAAGGTTCAAGCACAAATGTTTAAAATTTACTTACTAATATTCCAATAAGGACTAAAGACATCAAGAAACTTCATTAAAGCACCAGGCTTCTCTTCTCTGGGGAAACAAACCGGCAAAATAGTTCGTTCTGTACCCCTGAACATGCTCTCATCTAGAAAGAACCTATTATTTCACCTTATTTTCGACCGCCTGCGGTCGAATTTAACCCCGGTCGAATTTAAATCAGTTGTATTTAACCTTGTTTTCTTGTAGTGTCTATAGAAGATCTACAATGACCACAAGAAAGCAAGTTATGCTATTTATAGAACTCCATTATCACATAGAAAGATTAAAAAGGAGTACAAATTATACAATTAATCTTATGACCACATAAAAGATTAGAATACAATACAAAATGTAGCAAATGAAGAATTATCCATATGTTGTTAACGTTGAAATCTCCAAGTATAAAGTCTTCTTCTTCTCTTGGTGGCTATGAATACGTATATTTTATGTCTAATCATATTAATCTAATTATATCTTATATATAATTGGAGTAAGGGGTTTGGATGGTATGATTTGGTCGTCCTACAGTTGGGGTTGCACGTGCTAAAGTATAACAAACACAATAGTTATTTAATTAAAAAATGAATTATAATTATATATTCCTAAATGATATAAATAATATTAGAAATATTATATTATATATATATAATATAAGCAACAATTATCTTAATAAAAATAAATATAAGTAATAAATAAAAAATCATTTATAATCGGTTTAAAGTAGTACCATTTTTTAAAAAAAAAATATTGAAATAGATATATTTGATTTAAAATATTTTTAAATGGATAATTTTCATTAATTTCTTATAAAATAAGGAAAATATTTAGATTATATTTAAGTACAAATATTATATTTTTTTGTTTCATTTTGTAAAAGGGGAAAATTACGGATTGTCTTTTAAAAAATTTAGAGCACATGACTCCTATAAAACATAAAAATGAGGAATAAATATAATCATAATAAATATAAAAAAAATCAAAATTAAAATACATATCTAATAAAATACATTATACATTATATTTATTTCATTTATTCTATTATTCTATTATAATATTTAATAATATGTATAACAAACACAATAGGTGATTAATTAAGAAATTGAACTACAATTATATATTCTTAAATGAAATAATATTAAAAATATTATATATGTATATTTATATAATAAGAGAAAAAATTATCTTAATAAAAAATAAATATAAGTAACAATAAACAAATCAATTGTAATTGTTAATCAAGTTAAATTAGTACTCCCTCATTCCCTTCCAATAGTTTACATTTGTGAGGAAATGTTCTGTATTTTAAGGTGCATAAAAAGTATATTATTTAACTTAATTTTACAATTTTCTTTTTCTGAATAAAATTTGAATATTTTAATTTTTATTCAGAAAAACAAAATTGTAAAAAAATATTACAGAACTATACTATGCACCTTAAAATGCGTGTCAGACACTCTCTAAAAAATGTAAACAATTGAAAGGGACGGAGGGAGTATCATTTTTTAAAATGAAATGGGCAATTTTGATCTAAAATATTTTTAATAGATAATTTTAATTTTTATCTTATAAAATGAGAAACACATTTAAATTGTATTTAGGGATAAATAATTATATATGTATTGTTTCATTTTATAAAATAAGAAACCTACTTATTGACTTTTACAAAATTTAGAGTACATAAATCCTATAAAACATAAAAATTAAGAATATAATAATAATAAAATTAGGAATATAATAATAATAATAATAATTAAATAATAAATTATAACAATTCAAAACTGAAATATAAATCTTAAAAAATACATTTAAAAGTATTATGACAAATAAATGTAGTATTCTTTTTCAAAATCACTACACAAATATTTCCAATATTTAAGCTAAAAAAATTAAACAAATATCAACAAATAGAATGTAAAATTATACAAATTGATATTTAGATTTATTAAAGTTAATATTTATTAAAAATATAGTTGTAAACAAGTTTTAAAAATTTAATTTCACTAAAATAAACCAAAAAATTATTGTATACAGCATAACAATGATATTAAGAAAGAAAAAACTACAAATTTTGTTAATTTCACAATTACAAAATATAAAAATACATTAAATTCACACTTTAAAATAACTAAACAAAATTATATATATATATATATTACCACCACTAAAAGTAAATTAACAAACATAATAATTTTTAAAAGAAAATTAAAAATTATAAAAATATTAAAAAAAAAAATTAAATCACCCGTGCATCGCACGGGTATAAAGCTAGTATTAATAAATATTTTTAACATTTTTAGGAAAACACGAGAATTTCCAAAGCCCTCAAAAATTCTTCTTAATATGTTCTCAAAGATATCTATAGAGAATCTACAATGACCGCAAAAAAAAGCAAGTTATGCTATTTATAGAACTCCATTATCACATAGAAAGATTAAAAAGAAGTACAGACTTATACAATTAATCTTATGACCACACAGAAGATTAGAATATGATACAAAATGTAGAAAATAAATAATTATCCATATGTTGTTAACCTTGAAATCTCCAAGTATAAAGTCTTTTTTCTCCTCTTCTAAACTTCTCTTGGTGGCTCTGAATTTTACACAAGCAGTCTAACTTTTTTGAATTTTCTTCTAATTTAGATTTAATCTTTTTTCAATTTCGATTTTTTTACTTACTACAATAATATAATAAAACTCATTAATAAATATTCAATTAAATATAAAATATAATTAATACGAGAACAAAAACTTACTCAAGAAACCAATGTCAAAACAAGATTCTACAGAGTCAATATAAGACTCTTGCAACTCACATACGGCATAAAAGGTTGCACTGCCGATTAAGGTTAGCATCTCAAAACCTATATGATTACAATTTACACCTACAATTTTCCCAAAACTCAAAAAATGCATAACAGTAAAATGCAAAATATGATTGAAAAAGTACCCACATGAAGAATTGAAGTGAAGATTATCCCAAACTTCAAGAATGCACTCTGCAAACAAATATAAAAATTGAATCTTTAGTACACTACAAGATTATATGAACAAAAAAAAATATATA
This sequence comes from Apium graveolens, assembly GCF_009905375.1. Taxonomy (NCBI): domain Eukaryota; kingdom Viridiplantae; phylum Streptophyta; class Magnoliopsida; order Apiales; family Apiaceae; genus Apium; species Apium graveolens. The sequence goes on from NC_133652.1 coordinate 23,007,690, forward strand.
TTACCCAATGGGTTGTGTTTGGGAGAATTTATGAAATGGGTGTTTATAAAATTTACTTTGGAGAATTTTGTGAAGAGTACTTAAGCAGATTCCGACAAGAAAAGTGTGCACGGAGATTCTGTGCACGGAGATTCTGTGCACGGAGATTATGTTCTGTTCAAAAGAAGACGAAAAGGACAAGATACTTTGTCTGCATTTTCTTAAAAGATAAATTTATTTGCTTTAAAATTTTGTTTAGCATAATATTTTACTCTTTAATTTTGTTAAATTTTAATTAGTGTGATATTTTTTAAAAAAAATTCATACTTTAATTAGTGTGGTTTTTTTTTTTGAAAACAGAGTTATTCCGTCACTCATGAAAACTCTTAAATTAGCCTAACACAAAATTTCAAATCATCAACAAATATTGTAATAAAAAAGAAATATTTAAATAAAAGTAATAACATTAATCATAATTTAACCAGGATACAAAATAGCAACAAATTTAAAGAACATCACGGAACACTCTGTTCCTCCTAATTAAATCATCATCATAAGTGCTGCCAGTGCTGCACCAATCCATAACAATTGTGTAGAACTTCCAAATGCAGTAGCTGCAGAAATTTCAGGTGGTGGCGCAGGAGATTCAACCTCAGGCAACACTGTTATTGCAAGCTTCATATTTCCGGTGGCACAATGAGTAGCTTTGCTGCACAAATACCATTTTTTGCCTTCACTTGCAAGAGTAATTTCATCATTTCCGGTAGTAAGAGCATTACTTGTTGCGGATGGTGTGCAGCTCTGGAATGAAGCTAAATCTGCTCTATGAACATTGTGAACTCCAGCAGAGTACTTGAAAACTGCACACCAAAGAAGTACATGATCAGATATAAAGGCCAAAATAGCTTCATGTTCTCTTATATTGCCAAGTGGTACTATGTCTTTTTTATAGTCAATTACAGAAATATTAGTACTGGTGTATCCGTGGCCTCGCTCATCCTCTTGTTACCGAGAGTAGAGTGTATTCAGTTACGTCAAAACTAAAGTATCAACTTATGAGAAAATGTTAAGGTTCAATTTATAGAGATCTTTAAGCGAGTGAACAGCCGGCTTCAGAACTTTAGCGTGCCATCTGTAATTAGCAGCCTCATAGAATTCCTGATTAGTTAATCATTAAAGACAAACTATGTGCGCTTAAAGTGTTTGTACGTGGATATTTTATGTAACAGTTTTGGAACTCTGAAGCTGAGATGTTCGGCTTCAGACTTCAATGATAAACCAAGCCTAAAGTTAAACGTTAACTTCTCCCCAGAATATGTTCACTGCACAACACAACTTCAACAAAGTTACTTTCTATGTTTGCAACACAGCACTGTTGCATCCAAGATTTGTATGAACTGTCCGATAACTTCATATGACTCGATGCTCTAACAACCTAGTTGAATTGTGTAATATCATTCTTCTACAACTTCAATATGAATTTATTAAAACTTATCATCATTTTTCGACAGATCTGGATTCATCAAAAGATTAATTAATATTTGATGAAAAATGTGATTCTTCTTATAATTGGACGGGTTTTCTCTCCTTAAATTTAACCAAATACTTTTTACTGATTTCCATCTCTTTGTATTGAAATATTATTTAAGATCTGGAATTTTGTTGACCTAGTCTATATTCACTTAATCAAAAGACACACAGCGTCTCAAGTTAAAACCAATGTCAAAACAAGATTCTACAGAGTCAATATAAGACTCTTGCAACTCATATACGGCATAAAAGGTTGCACTGCCGATTAAGGTTAGCCGGCTATTCACCGGCACCGAACATCTATATACTATAAATATACATATTACCAACACCATCAAAGCATATCCACATCAAACAGACTAACATAAGAAAATACTTGAGCAATTTCTTCTAATTTCATTAATTCTTCAAATGGCCTCTACTAGTCTCTTGGTTGCATTTGCCATTATTTCAGCAATTGTCGCTCCAGCTTTGGCAACAGACTTCGTGGTCGGAGATGAAAATGGCTGGACAACCAATTTCGATTACAAAACTTGGGCTGCCAGCAAGGAATTTCACGTCGGCGATAGACTCAGTATGTTACCTACTTGAATATTCTGTCGCATTATTTCTAAAATATCAGTGTAACTGTCTAATGTGACACAATCTAACTTGACGCATATAAAATTTGGCACTCCAGTTTTTCAAATGCAAATTCACACTTCAACATTGAATTTTGAAAAATTATAAGCAATTATGATTAGTGCAGCCTTCTTATCTAATTATGTATATGTGTAAACTTGCAGTTTTCAAGTATACTTCCGGAGTCCATAATGTTCATAGGGCAGATTTAGCTTCATTCCAAGAATGTAAACAATCTTCAACAAGTGTTGCTCTCACCACCGGAAACGATGTGATTACTCTTGCAAGTGAAGGCAAAAAATGGTACTTATGCACCAAAGCTACTCATTGTGCTACTGGAAATATGAAGCTTGCGATAACGGTGTTACCTCAAGTAGGTTCTCCTGCACCAGAACCAGCACCTGCAGTATCTACAGCTTTTGGAATTAGAGCTTCTATGTACTTGGCATGTATCACCGCAGCATTTGGAACACTTTCGATGTTGATGGTTTAATTTGCGATTTGCGAGAGGGCGAATGACTCTGGTTTTTCATATTATTGATTCTGTTCAATCAATCTCATTTACTGGTCAATTCACATAGAAAAATGCTATTGTGTCCCAATTGTGATTTTTTACCTGAACTCTAGAAAATAGTACAAAGTTCAGGAATTAAGAGTGATTGCTAGAGAACCAAATCCTGCTAACACTTAGTTGCTGAACATCTAAAACTGAACTTAAATGAATACCACATTCTACAGTTTGTGAAAACTTATTACTATAATTGAAGTCGTAAAAATTTATCTAGAATATTTGATATAACGATCAATATTATATTAAAATGTAATTTTAATTAACTGATGCGGAGGGAAATTTTTAAGTATTATTAATGTTATCAGAGAAGGCAAGTTAACTGGGAGTTTGAGGTTGCATTCGATTTTCCAATCCACCGGAAGAGGAGAATATCGAGGTGATCACCCACGCTCTGTATGCAAGTGTTAGTAGATGCAAATCATGGCGGGTGAGGCACGTCCTTATTTGATATCATTGTAGATGATTGTTGGGAGTTACTTAAATATTTGAAAAAGTATTATTCGTATTTGTTCATAAACCTGCGAGTAATGTAAATTATAAAATGGCACATGTCATATATCTTAAGTCAGGTCCTCAGAAATTTATTGCTCGATCATGAGTTTATTGCTTGTCATCTGATTTTGTAAGAAAATTAATATATACAAGTACAAAAAAGAGTTGTTGAGATAAAACTGGTTTGACTGGTATATGTTTTTTCCAAATGTCTGGACTCTTAATGGACACCGTCTTTGTTTAATCGAAAGAAGAAACATCACTTCAGTACATATATGTGATAAACAATCCTTGCAAGCAGAATTTAGTTAGATTTTCGAAGATGGATTTAAATCTCAAAATTGTCACTAAACTCAGAATTATATATCAAAAATATCACTCGGGTTATCGGGAACTCGAATGCATCACTCTAGTTGAGAGTAATGATAGCTCCGTTAATTTTGATTGTTGACTTGACGGAATGTGTTGACTAGAACCTGATTACAAGTTGGAAAGACATGTATTACGTGGAAGGTTACAAATAGTCCAACTATACGTAATAATGTTTATTTTAATCTTTTTAAAATCAAATTCTTTCTTCTTCTTTTTTAAAAAAAAAATCTTTTTAAAATCAAATTCTTTCTTTGTTATTTTTTTTAAAAAAATTACTATACATTTTTTTGTCAAATAAATTTACTGATATTTGCAAGCAACATCAGTTCAGTACTTATATGTGATAAACAATCCTTGCAAGCAGAATTTAGTTAGATTTTGGAAGACGTACACAGTCTATAGTTATTGGTGCATACCCAAAATTATCGAACGGGATCAAAATATCTTCACTTGTATATAATTGTATATAAAATTTACTTAACTCTTATGTATATTTAAGGGTAATTTGTTTATTTGGACGACTTTGATTGTGTATATTAAAGGCAAATTACTCACCATCAATATTGGATAGTATACAACTGTCACAATATTTTATTACCGCTATCACTATATTTGTTTGCGTCAGTTGTATATTATGATAGATGTATCTTGCATTGCTATCACTTTTATACATTAATTTTTTTCTTTTCAAACTCCTAATTACAAGTAAAGTATGCCAAAATGTTCTTCTCCGCCTTTGATGAAATTTGAGGGAAAAGGAGAGTATATATAATTAGTTTTAGTGTTTGCTACACTTATCAACGGATGAGTACTTAAATTAAGCAAATAGCATCTATTAAATTAATGAATACATGAGAATACACGTATAGAGGGAAGATGACGAACACTAAAAGATAGAATTAAAGATCTCTGAGCAATTTAGACTGATTCAACAGACCAAGCCTACACATAGTCGATACCTTAACAAGTCATTATTGCCAAGCTCAGTATCATTCCAAAAATTAATTATATGTAAAGAAGTCGAGTTAAAATGCTTGTGCTTTTATGCATCGCAAATGGCATAGGCTGCAATGCCGACTGTAGCCTGCTTCTGAAATCACTCCCTATAAAATCTCTGTAAGTTGTACAAACCACCACCATCAAAGCATATCTGATCAATTGTACGAGAGCAAAGAAGATAAATTTTAGCTATTTCTTTCCAACAACTTTATTTATTTTTCAATGGCATCATACAATCTTATCGTTGCTTTAGCTCTCGTTTCAGCAATTCTAGCAACAGTTTCGGCAACAGACTTTGTGGATATTTCTTCAGCTAATGAATTTGGAGCATCTACATATTTGGCATGGACTATTGCAGCAGTTGGCACATTGATGATGGTTAATATGAATTGATGATTATTGTAGTCGAATCATCGTTTGTGTTTTTGGAGTTATTTGTTAATTAGCCATGACCACTATTGCATTTGCATAGTCAGTTGTTTCAACTGTACTAAGAAGATCAGTACTCGACTATACGAAATCTTTACTTGTGAAATTGTTTGAATCAAATTGATGAGAATCGTATTTGGATATAATTCTATAAATTATTCGTATTTGTTTTAACTTCATGCTCTATGCTCCCAACTTAGGACCTAAAACATTCACTATGATCAGGAATAGTATTCCTGGACAGACACAATCCCTGAAATCTTAAAATCTTTATTTGTGATTAGAACTTCATTGTTACCGGCCACACGAAAATCAATCAAAATATAGTTTTCCACATCAATTTTATATAACTTGTTCAGTCCCACCAATTACTTGAGCCCCGTGAATTATTAAATTCAAAAACATCAAGAGAGTGTTCACCAAGAGATGTCAAGCAAATATCTGACAACAAATTCTTATACAAACGGCGGCCACATGATATGTTAACAGCCCAGTTTCAATATGCAAAGAATATATCATCCAATTACCCCTTGTATTTGCCAGCCAATGAAATGTTCCAGCTACATATGTTAACTCAAACTAACTTTATACCCGTGCAATGTATGGGCTATTTCCAAATTGTTAATATAAGTATTTTAATTCTAATTTTATTTATCTTTATTTATCTTTGAATAATTTTATTTATTCTAAAATATTATTCTAATTAAATTTAACTTCAGTTAATTTTATAAATTAAAATTAATAATGTATCTTATAATTTACTTATAATGTTTTACTTTATGTTTAAGTTTCAAAACGTTATTTTTTATTTAAATTATTAAATAATTTTGTCCATAGTTGTATCTCATACATTTATTTATTCTTTAATTATTTCATTTTTTCCTAAAATATTGTTCTAAATAAATTTATTACATTAAATACTCAATGTGTGTCTTATGTGCATTAAATTTATTTCTATGTATTTGTTCTTTTTATTTGTTCTATTATTTCTATAACTTTTTTATACATATTTTGGATTTTTATTTAAAGTAATTGCATATAATAAATGATTAGAATGCGTTTAATTAAACAAACTAAATCTTTATTTCTTTAGTTTATTAGGCAACCTATTTTTTTAAAACAAAATTAGTTTTTTGTTGTACTTTGAACTATGTACTTTCTAATGTATTAATTAAGTGATTTAATTAATTTATATATTTTTATATCTTTTTATTTATAAATTTGTTCTTTATATTTGTTTGTTTCTATAACTTTTTGATATTTGTTTAGGATTTTTATATAAAATAATACATATTATAAATGATTAATGAGTATAATTGAACAAACAATATCTTTATTTCATGAGTTTAAGGCAAGCTATTTTTTTAAAAAAAATGTATTAGTTTTTTCATTGTACTTTGAACTAAGTACTTTTATCCTTTAATTGTTTCTTTTATACTAAAATATTATTATGTTTTGTTGTACTTTGAACTTCTCTATTTTATGGTTAATTAATTAAATGATGTAACTTTTTTATATATTTTTTGTACATTATTTATTTATTTGTATTTATATTTTAAATTATTTTGTCCATAGTTGTATCTCATGCTTTTATTTATCTTTCAATTTTTTCATTTTTTCTAAAATATTATTATGTTTTGTTGTACTTTGAACTTCTCTACTTTCTAATTTATTAATTAATTGATGTAGCTTTTTTGTATATTTTTTATTTATGTATTTTTTGTTTGTATACATTTGTTTGTTTCTATAATTTTTTTTATATTTGTTTAGGTTTCTTTTAAAAATAATTACACATTATAAATTATTATGAGATTTATTGAACAAACTACATCTATTTTTTTTTAAAAAAATAATTGATTTCTTTTGTTGCTTGTGTTAGAATGCTACCTTTTAAGTTACAAAATGACCTTATAAACCCTAACGACCAAAGCAACTAACTGTATCATTTTAAGTGGTTTACACTAATTATATATAGAATGTAATATAATTTTACATGTCATACTTGCTGGAATACTTTCACCGACCAATGTCCAAGAATTAGTCCTCAACTATAAATAAACGCCCGCTATAACAAAAATCACTAAAATCAACCATTAGATATCGGTGAAATTTAGCTATAATCAACCACATCCAGTGGATTTTAATATAAAATCGATCGGAGTATATTGGTGGCTTTTAAGAGGGTGGAATTCATATAAAATCGATTGAATTTTTGGTCGCTTTTAAAAAATTTAAAATTTGAAGTTTAAAATTTTGTGAAAATTTGAATCTCAATCAACGGTCAATTTTAACATGACATGTTCCAGAAAAAAGAGAACAATTCAGAGCACTGAGTTAACACACTCCCACAAATTATAGCAAGTACAGATTTAATTACACAATATATATGGTTACCAGAGACCACAACTGTAAAATTGAATTCATAATTTCAAAGGTTTAATGACATTTTCGCCCTCAAAATTTGCACCAGTGTACTCATGAAATCCTGAAATTTGAAAGCATAACTTTTCAGCCCTGACTATCCAAAATCTACTTTTTTACCTTTATCAAAATTTAAAAAATACATTTTGAAGTTTAAAGTTTGAAATTGCATCTATAAACCCCTAAAGTTTAAAGACAAATATATTTGACATATTTCACTCCTAACTTTTTAAAAACAAACTTTTGTGTCTAATTTAAATTATATATTCAAGTAGCACAATAAAGAAACTACCCTCTTCCTCCGTAACCATGCATTGAATCATCAAGATTCTTACCACAGCCTCCAACTCCACCACCAACAAAACCAACAAGTCCAAAATAAAATTACCTAATATTGAAAAATGGTAACATAAAACTCGTTCTAGGATTATTATGATTACTGAAACTTTTTATCTGACTCATGAAATCATGATAAAATACGATTTTGATTCTTCTTACTTGAGTTATTTTTAACAATTTGAAGATTAAAAACAAGATTTCATCATGATTTAGTGAGTCAAATAACAAATTTTAATAACTATGTTGAAGCCCTGGACAAGCCTATCCTTTAGTGTTAATATTTTTCGATTTTGGTTAATTTCAGTTTTTGACTTTAACGAAATGATCAAATGAAATTAATTAATGATCATTTTGAGTCAAATTTGAAATGAGTGACATATTTTAGGTTTTTGGACGCAATTAATCACCTACCTAATATTTAACCTGAATGTAACATATATGCTTGTATCATGCAATACTCGGAGAAAGGTTTAATCACGGGTGTTCCTTTACCTTCGAGGGCCAGGCCCAAATTAAACATATTTTTAAGAAATCAGTTCAAATTCCATTTCAACTATTATTCTTTTATTTACGTTCAAAGATACGAGAAAAGTTTTGTTTATTGAAGACCACGTTTTTATCGAAAATCTTGGAGACCACAATCAAAATACTATGAAATATATTATTTTGTGAAATATAATTAACGAATATCACTAATTTATTAAAATTATTGAAAATTATTGAAATTTAATAAGTATAATGTGTAAGTTCTCCAATTTGAACAAATAATCTACATAAAACTTGACTACCAAAAATACATTTCCATACGTATCAAAACACGATATTTAAATTTCCTCTTTTTTTTATTAGGAGATTTGACTTTTTTACACATTTCATTATATTTTAACGAGATAGTTACAAATATAATTTTTAATTTTTATTTGGCAAATTTTAATATTTATTATCTACATTTATTTAAAATATTATGTTTTACAAATCTGAAACTGCCCTGTCAAAACACATAAAAATGTGTTCAGTAGTCAAATTGTCAAATAAGCTATAGAGGGAGTACAATAAATTTATTATTTATTCCAAAAAAATATCCAAGAATATGTTACTCTAAATGACAATAAAACCTCATTATGTAAAATACCACCCAAAAATAAACAAAAAGAAATAAGTTTCATGATATGAATAACTTAATTTTATCATTTCAAAATAAAAACTTAATTTTATAAAAGTAGTATCTGCCGAGATTTCGAAATTGAAAGATAGAACCAATTAATAAAGAGAAATTATCAAAAATACTATTATTTTAATCTTTTTTGTGATTTAACTATTTTCTTTTTTTTTTACAAAAATATAAAATCAATCATTATCAAGCAGACATGCAACTAGTTGAATCGAGTTTTATGGTTATATTTGAGGTTGTACAAGAATTCATGAAATTGCAGAAACTCGTTACTCGTCGAAAGTTGCATCTAATTGAATCGAGTTGCAGAAAACTGTATTTTTGTAAAACAAATTAGGAAATTATGAATAGTTATCTTTTGATATTGGTTTTTCTGACTTGTACCATTTAATATTTTGACTTCTAAATGGTACCATTGTATATATGGATATATCCATCTAATATCACTTGTCAAACAAATGTTAAACGAACATTATAAAATTATGAATTATATCATTATATAATTGACTTTGTTCATTTGGTACCATTAAATGTTTTTTAATTTTTATGTGGTACCATTAAATATTTTTTACTTTTGTGTGGTACCAATTTTCCTTACTAAAATCATATAATTTTTCATAATTTGCACAATTTATTTATATATTTTCCTTACTCATTAATTAATCCTCTTAATATTAGTATTTCATAGAAGTGTTTTAAGTTATCAATTAATTTCGTACCTAATTTTATAATACTAAGAGTTCAATACATATATTTATTTTTATTTCACCTAATATTTTAAAATAATTTGAAAAATGATTATTCTTATTAAAAAATATATACAATAAAATATATAAATAATAAATATTAATAGAATTTGAAATATCCCTATTTCTTGTTTTTTATTTAAATTATAATATTTCATTTACTCGAATTATAATTAGTACAAAATATAAAATATTAGAAAAAATATAAATAAACACTCATAATTTCTTAAATTTGTTTAAATTAGGTAAATTGATGTTATTTCTCTAATCATCATAATATTTTCTTGCTTATTATTTTTTATTTATTCAAATTTTTAAAGTAGAAAATTAATAACTTTTAAAAAATATAAGAGAAAATATATTACCAATAGTACCATTATACAATTCTTTTTTCCATTGGTACCCTTAAAAATAAGGTTTATCTACAGATTACTGATGGAGTGGTGTTACATGAACGAAACAATAGTACAATGGTACCATTTAGAAGTCAAAAATATCAAATGGTATTATTCAAAAAAGCCAATACCATGAGGGTACTAATGATAATTTTCCAAAAACAAATATAGTATTTTTGCAAATAAAAAACATATATGTGTAATTCTTTTTAAAAAAATAACAATATTTTTACAAAAATATATTTTCCTTGTGTATTTTTCAAAAAAGCTCATTAATAAAACAATCAAAACTTTGTTAGGGCGCCTTTTATATCATCTCAATTTATATTATTAATTTTGTCAAAATTTTTATTTATTGGATAAAAAATTATTAATTATCTTTAAATTCTTCTAAACTTTATGTTTTATATCAAACTGACATTTTATTATCGACCTATAATTTTTATATCACATTAATATTTTCTCAAACATTTTTTCTAATCAAAGTTAATTACCTTATATTTTCCTTATCTTTTTTCTTAACTCAAATTACCCTCAAATTTCTCTTTCATGCATATTACCACATTAATGTACTTTAGACTTTACTTAAATTTTAAACAAAAAGAATAAGATTCTTTTATCTTTTAATTTAAAGAACAAGCAACAATATTAATCTTCTCTAGAACTTTCAATTCATCTTAATATTTTCTCAAATTTCAACTCCTAAAATTATTCTAATAGTGTTAATATCATTTTAATATTATCCTAAATATTATTTTTGAATAAATTTTACCATCTCACTATTTTCGTAGATAAATAAATTTTACCATCTTAATGTTTTTCTAAATGAGCTCGTCCTTACTCAGGGCAACGGGCTTGCCCTCGCTCAAGGGAAGACAAATGATTTAGCCTCGATTAGGGTAAAGCAACGGGCTTGCCTTTATTCAGGTAAAGGAAAATGACTTGCCCTCGCTTAAGGCAAGGCAACCGTTTTGCCTTCGCTCAGGGCAAGGTTAATATGGAAAGATCAGAGAAGTGCAAATATAAGGATGCTCCATGATTTCAGGAAGATGACATAACACATTTTACTAAAATATTTTTTGTAGGTATTTTTTGAAGAATCTCCTTCTTATGTCGGTCAAGGAGGGAGATATATGTAGAAACGAAGGTCTTCAGGGATATGCATGATGTTGAATGCTTCCTCCCATAGTCGACGGGCATTCTCGTTGGGGACGCGGGATTAATCTTGGTATGTGCTTTGGGAGCTCTATTTTTATTATCAACGGGTGTCCTCGTTGGAGAATTTTGGAGTAATTCTACACTTTGTACTGAAGAGTTTGGGATCCCATGTCCTTATATATGGTGGGAGCTTCTCATTCGGGAGAAAGGACGCGTCCAGCACAGGGGTGAACCATGACTACACATTCATTCGTAATCAATGGAGATTGTTAGGTCACACAACACTGTTAGGAATATATGTGCATTAGTTTGATGATATGTTTAACAAAACACTTAAGTAGAAATCTAGTGTTTGTAGCCTCAACGGATAAGACCACTTTGGCTATCCGTTGATGGTGTAGCTTTACTTAGAAATAAGTCTAGTGTTGTAGCACATTTCAGTCTCTGAATTTGAGATATAATTCTTAAATGTTGAGGAAAATTATAAGTCATGTTGACTACTAAAGGATATGCAGATAGGAAGGCCAATTGTAAATATTTCATGCCTTGTAATTTTGTATAAATGAAATGGTATCAACGGATAACCTAAAGACCTTCAACGGATGAGAAACAAAGCTTCAACGGATGTCTCTAAAGCTTCAACGGATGAGTGCATCAACGGATAGAGCTTCAACTGCTAACACATCAACGGATAAAGCCATCAACGGATGAAGGCTTCAACGGATGTTCTGTTAAATAGCAGTTGACAAGTGGTAGTTGTACCTACAAACAGAGGCACATGGGTTGACAGAGACAACTGAGATGTGGTAGCCTATTTCAGGAACATCAGAAAAAGCAGCCGTTCTACTCTAGTATAAAGAGGCAATAGTCAACAATGCACTGGAGTAAAATGGAGAAGAAACAAGTGGAGAACTTATTTTATTATTGTACTTTTATCTTTGTCTTCACTTGTAAACTTGGTGTTATATAAACCAAGTAGCAGCTAGTAATTAGAAGAGAATTTTTCCAGAGCTGTTTAGAAAAATCTTGAGAAAAATTATCTAGTTTGTACTAGGATGCAGCTGTGATCAACTTCTTGAATCACAGATTTTCTGAAATACCATCTATGGTGGAACAACAAATCCACCAGAAAAGTTTATAAGGTCTGTTGTGTTCTGTACTTTTGTGCTTGAATATATATCTGTCTGTATTAGTTTAAAGCAATTCACACACTTGTTTATCTTAAACACACAGCCTTTGAAACTGCTCAAAACTTGAAAAAGTTTTGAGATTTACATTCAACCCCCTTCTGTAAATCTCATTGTTAGTTCACTAGGAATAACAATTGGTATCAGAGCAGGCTCTTGACACACAAAGAGTTTAAAGTTCTTGGAAACTAACAAAGATGAGTAAGAAGGATATTGAAGTAAAAATCCCAGTTCTTGACAAAGACAGTTATCACCATTGGAAGGTGAAAATGCAGCTTCATCTACTCTCCCAAGATGAAGGTTATGTAAACTGCATTGAAAATGGTCCTCACATTCCCGACAAAGTAGCCACAGTTGCTACAGCCACAATTGTTGTTGGTCAATCCATTCCAAAACCTAGAGCAGAATGGACAATGGAAGACACAGAAGAAGTCCACAAGGATAAGAAGGCTATGAACATTTTGTTTAATGGTCTTGACAAGGATATGTTTGATAATGTGATAAATTGCACAACTGCCAAAGAGGTTTGGGACACAGTTCAGTTACTGTGTGAAGGTACAGAACAAGTAAAAGAAAACAAAATGCAGCTTCTCATTCAACAGTATGAGTATTTTCATTTTGAAGAAAATGAATCTTTAAATGACACATTCAATAGATTCCAAAAGCTGTTGAATGGACTGAAGCTGTATGGTAGAGTGTACCAGGTGAAGGATTCAAATCTTAAATTTTTAAGATCCTTGCCAAAGGAATGGAAACTCATGACTGTCTCCTTGAGAAACTCTCAAGATTATAAGGACTTCACTCTTGAAAGATTATATGGAATCTTGAAGACTTATGAACTAGAGCTGGAACAGGATGAGGTATTGGAGAAGGGAAGAAAGAAAGGAGGTTCAGTTGCCTTGGTAGCTGAAAATGAGAAAGAATGCAGACAAGAAACTGTGAGATCAACATTAAACTCCAAAGATGGCACAAGCAAATCAGAATCAAGCAAGGGTAAGGAGCAAGTTGCTGAGAATGAAGACAACTCCAGCCAAGATGACTCTGATGGTATTGATGAGCATCTTGCATTTCTGTCCAGAAGATTTGCAAAGATGAAATTTAAGAAAAACACTAGAGCCACTAAACCTCATAAGAACATGGTGGACAAATCCAAGTTCAAGTGTTTCAATTGTGGTATAAGTGGACACTTTGCAAGTGAGTGCAGAAAGCCAACTTCTGAAAAGAAGAAATTTGACCAAGTAGATTATAAAAAGAAATATTTTGATCTGCTCAAGCAAAAGGAGAAGGCTTTCATTACTCAAGAAAAAGACTGGGCAGCTGATGGAGAAGAAGAGGATGAAGATGTGGAATATGTCAACTTGGCTCTCATGGCTGATTATGAGGAAAATGAAGTTAGTTCATCAAGCAACCAGGTAATCACTACTGATTTAACACAGCTTACTAAAGAAGAGTGCAATGATGCTTTTAATGACATGTCTACTGAATTGTATCACTTGCGTGTGTCTCTTAAATCTCTTGCTAAAGAAAATAGTAGGATTAAAGAGAACAATCTGTTTTTAAGTAATAGAAATGTTGTGTTAGAAGATAAGTTGATTGACTTAGAGAAAACTAAGCTACATTGTATATCTGTTGAAAATGAACTAGCTGAATCTGTTAAGAAAGTAGAAATACTTTCTAATCAATTAGAGAGAGAGCAAGAGGTGATTAAAGCCTGGAAGATATCTAGGGATGTTAGTGCTCAAATTGTCAAGGTACAAGGAATTGAATCATTTTGTGAGGCTGCCTGGGATAAAAACAAAAAGAAAATGGAATTAATTGATGGGCTGTCAACGGATGTGGAATCAACGGATGATGAAAATTATCCATTGAAGGAAGAAAAGGAGCATCCGTTGAAGGTTCCTCAATTAAAACAGGCAGATATTTCTAAAAGTGAAAATCTAAAGAAACTCAACAAAAAGTTTGGTTCAACTTCCAAGAACTTTGTCAAAGAAGAAGCAAGCACATCCAAAGATTTCAGTAAGGTGAATATAGGACACATGACCTTAGAACAGTTAAAGAATAGGCTCAAAGTGGTTGAGGATAAAAAGGAAACTAAAAGGAAATCTAATAGAAATGGGAAGGTAGGGGTTAACAAATATAACAATTACACACCTGATAAGTATGCTCCTAAAAAAAGCTGTGTGCATTGTAATAGTGTTAATCATCTATCTGCTAATTGCAAATCTATTAAGAAAACTCCCATACCTGTACCCTCTTCCATGCCTAATATGTCTGCATCACCTCTGCATGCTATGCCTGTTATGTCTCAACAGAATCCTTATGCACATTTTGCAAACATGCCATATTTTAACAATCCTTATCTTGCTGCATTCAGTATGCCTCAAATGCCATACAATATGCCTATGTGGAATAACATGTTTGCACAATCCATGCCTTATCAAATTCCAAATGTGCTAAATGATTTTGTGACTAACCCTACACCTCAACCAACTACATCTAAGATCAAGGTTGACTCAAAGTTACCTAAGTCTAAAGATGCAGGAGGAATGAAGTCTAGGAGAAAGGCTAACATGAATGGACCCAAGGAAACTTGGGTACCAAAATCAACTTGATTGATTTTATGGTGTGCAGGGAAACAGAAGAAATCTATGGTACTTGGACAGTGGCTGTTCAAGACACATGACAGGAGATTTCTCCCTGCTCACAGAGTTTAAGGAGAAAGCTGGCCCTAGCATAACCTTTGGAGATGACAGCAAAGGGTTTACTATGGGATATGGCTTGATTTCAATAAGGAATGTCATCATTGATGAAGTTGCATTAGTTGATGGTCTCAAGCACAACTTACTGAGCATCAGTCAACTATGTGATAGAGGGAATACAATTTCCTTCAATTCTGAAGCCTGTGTTGTCATCAGTAAGAAAGACAACAAAGTGGTTCTAACTGGAGTTAGAAAAGGAAATGTGTACTTAGCTGACTTCAACTCTACTGATGCAGAATCTATTACTTGTCTCTTCAGCAAAGCAAGTCCAGTTGAAAGTTGGCTATGGCACAAGAAGCTATCCCACTTGAATTTCAAGACAATGAATGATCTAGTCAAAAAGGACTTAGTTAGAGGAATTGCTCTAGTTGAATTCTCAAAGGATGGTTTGTGTGATGCTTGTCAGAAAGGCAAACAAAGAAAAGCATCATTCAAAAAGAAGCTTGAAACAACAATTGATGAACCATTACAGCTGCTACATATGGATTTGTTTGGACCAGTCAATGTATTGTCAATTGCAAGAAAAAGATATTGCTTAGTGATTGTAGATGATTTTTCAAAGTTTTCATGGGTCTATTTTCTTGGATCAAAGGATGAAGCAAGTGAAATCATTATCAATCATATCAGGCAAGTCAATAATCATCCTGGCTTGAAGGTTAGGAATATCAGGAGTGACAATGGAACTGAGTTCAAGAATTTAACAATGAGGCTGTTCTGTGAAGAATTTGGAATCATGCATGAGTTCTCAGCTCCAAGAACACCTCAGCAAAATGGGGTAGTTGAAAGAAAGAACAGATCTTTAATTGAGGCTGCTAGAACAATGCTTGAAGAATCAAAGTTACCAACATATTTCTGGGCTGAAGCTGTTAATTGTGCCTGCTACACTCAGAATATTTCTTTGATCAATCAAGCTAAAAGCATGACTCCTTATCAGTTGTTCAAAAGAAGAAAACCAACTCTAAACTTTCTTCATGTCTTTGGATGTAAATGCTTTATACTGAGAAATCAATCTGACCATAAAGGGAAGTTTGATGCAAAGGCTGATGAAGGAATATTTGTTGGTTACTCAGCTGGAAAATCTTATAGGGTCTACAATCTAAGAACCAACATTGTTATGGAATCTGTGCATGTTGTGTTTGATGATAAAAAGATTGATGGACTAACAGATGAGGGACACCATGAGAGACTCAAATTTGACAACATTGAGATATATTGTGATGATAGTGAAGAGGAGACTGATGGAGATGACACTTCAAAAGGGATTCAAAACATGCCCTTGGATAATGCACAAAATTCTGCATCCGTTGATAGAGGCAATGCAGTATCCGTTGAAAGACATAGTGCATCATCCGTTGAAGTACAAAATGAAGCATCCGTTGATCATAGTTCATCAACGGATAATCGATTTACATCATCAGTTGATAGAACTCCAAGTTCCCTGCAAAGGACCAACAACTCAGGGGGAGTTTCAACTAATCAACACTCTGTCTCACATCATGACAATACTGAGGCCACCTCATCTAGAGTATATCTTCCACCTCAAAGGAAATGGACCAAGAATCATCCCTTTGAACTGATCATTGGTGATGCATCATCTAAAGTGCAAACAAGAAAAGCTACTCAAGATGAATGTATGTATAGTAGTTTTCTATCTCAGGAGGAACCTAAGAAAGTGGAAGAAGCTTTATTGGATCCAGATTGGATATTAGCTATGCAGGAAGAGCTGAACCAATTTGAAAGAAACAAAGTTTGGAAGCTGGTACCCAAACCAAAGAACAAGAGTCCTATTGACACAAAATGGGTATTCAGAAACAAGATGGATGAAAATGGCATTGTCATAAGGAATAAAGCCAGATTGGTTGCTAAAGGCTATTCTCAACAAGAGGGAATAGATTTTGATGAGACATATGCTCCTGTTGCAAGACTTGAAGCCATCAGAATTTTTCTAGCCTATGCAGCCCATGCCAATTTCAAAGTCTATCAAATGGATGTCAAGAGTGCATTTCTAAATGGGAAATTGGAGGAAGAAGTTTATGTAAGTCAACCTCCAGGGTTTGAAGATTCAAATTTTCCAGACTATGTGTATTATCTGTTGAAAGCACTCTATGGACTGAAGCAAGCACCTAGAGCCTGGTATGAAACCTTATCAAAATTCCTTTTGGAGAATCACTTCACTAGAGGTACTGTTGATAAAACTCTCTTCTTTAGGAATGTTAATGGCTCTAATATACTTGTTCAAATTTATGTAGATGACATAATATTTGGATCTACAGATGATAAGCTTTGTAAAAAGTTTGCTAAGCTAATGCAAAGTAATTATGAAATGAGCCTGATGGGAGAACTAACCTATTTTCTTGGTTTACAAGTTAAACAAGTTAGTGATGGAATTTTCATTAGTCAAACTAAATATATTTATGATCTTTTAAAGAAGTTTGACTTAATAGAATGTTCATCTGCAAAAACTCCCATGGCCACTGCCACCAAACTTGAATTAAATAAGACTGAAAGGTCTGTGGACATTACAAGTTATAGAGGCATGGTTGGTTCACTTTTATATTTAACTGCCAGTAGACCAGATATAATGTTTTCTACATGTCTCTGTGCTAGATTTCAAGCCGACCCTAAAGAATCTCACTTAGTAGCTATTAAAAGAATTTTCAGATATCTCAAGGGGACTCCAAATCTAGGAATTTGGTACCCTAGAGAGTCTGGTTTTGATCTAATTGGCTACTCAGATGCAGACTATGCAGGTTGCAAAATAGACAGGAAAAGTACAACAGGCTCCTGCCAATTCCTGGGAAACAAGCTTGTATCATGGTTTAGCAAAAAGCAAAATTCAGTCTCTACTTCTACAGCTGAGGCTGAATACATTGCTGCTGGAAGTTGCTGCTCTCAAGTGTTATGGATGAGGAATCAACTCCTTGATTATGGACTACATGTTGATAGAATTCCTATTTTTTGTGACAACACAAGTGCCATAGCCATAACAGAGAATCCTGTGCAGCACTCAAGGACCAAGCACATTGATATCAAGTACCACTTCATTAGGGAACATGTGATGAAAGGTACAGTGGAACTTCATTTTGTTCCAAGTAAACAACAAATTGCAGACATATTTACCAAGCCACTTGATGAATCAACATTCACAAGATTGGTAAGTGAGCTAGGTATGCTTAATTACTCTTAAAATTCATGTCCTCATTGCAATTTGAATTGAAGCCTGAAATATATTAGCTGCAAGAACAAATTTGATTTTTAACATAGATTATTCCATCAACGGATATTCCCTATCCATTGAAAGTCAAAATTGTTCTGTCAACGGATGTTCATTATCCGTTGAAAGTCATATACATTTCTGGAATTTTTATCCGTCAACGGATAAAACTGAAGTGCTCTTCAACGGATGACAGTTTACCTTATCCGTTGAAATATCACATCAGTCGATTCAAGTGTTTCACAGCCGTTGATTCTATTGTCTTAACCGTTGATACTCATACATACAGCTGTATGTATTTGTTTTAAAGGTAGTTTTCAGAATACTTACAGTTTATTCTTAAACGGCTGAAATTCACTTACACATATTTATTGTTTAATCTCTTATTTATGTTTTTTTTTGAGAAAGTATATAAGCCCTTTTGATTTTTCATTTTTACTTTACGCTTTCTTGAAATTTCAAAACTTTTACCATTTTCTCTCTGCAAAACCTTCAATTTATTCTCTGCAATTTCTACTCACAACAATGGCACCAGTAGTAAAGATTATGTCTCAATCTGGGTTCATCTATGAGAAGAACAATTTCATAGCTTTGGTAGAAAAGAATGAAGCCCACTCAGATTATCACACAATGATGGACTTCATCAAAAACTGTAAACTTAGCTATGCAATGCTGGAAGCCCCAACGATTTACTGTGAAGTAGTTGAGGAGATTTGAACATCTGCTGAGTTCAACTCCATAGATATGACTATCTCCTTCACTTTCAAAGGTAAAAATCACTGTGTTAACTGTGATGACTAACTAACATGTTTTAAATTACCTGAGAACAATGCCATGACACCACACACTGATAATGATGTATCCAGCATGTTAGATTCCATAGGTTATTCTCTTAACTCTGCTAGTTTAGGGAGTATTAGAAGAAAAGGCCTTAGGAAAGAATGAAGTTTTCTTGGGGATGCCTTTATCAAGGTTTTTTCTGGGAAAATTAGCAATTTTGATGCCATAACTTCATCTCTTGTTAATATGCTCTATATGCTTATTTCTGATAGGTATTTTAATTTTAGCAACTATATTATGCTAGAATTGGGTACTAGATTAGGTAACAAAGCTAATAGACCTAATAACATCTATTATGCTAGATTCTTTATGTTATTGGCTAACCATGTTGCTGAAGGTTTGGTCATTACGAATGAGAATAATAAACTCAAGTGCTGGGCACAAGAGAAAAGAGTTCTTGCAGATTTATTGAGAATGGATCTCAACAGCAGTGTGCCATTGGTATATTTACCAATCATGAATGCACCACAGGTAGGTGAGGTAATTGCTTCTACAACTCCTACTTCTTCCAACCCCTCTATTTCTTTATCTTCTAGTGTGGCCATGGAATCTGTGACAATGCCCCAACAGATTCCTACCAAGGTCACCAAAACTAAACTTTCAAAATCAAAGACAAAGAAAACCACCTCTGTTGTTTCTCAAAAGACAACAGTTGTAACACCTACCATTAACCCTGAGGGGAGTGAACATGGTGTGAGTGGTGAGGGGAGGGGTGAACATCAAAGAAACCCCCAGGATAAGGAAGGAGAGAAAAGTGCTTCCCAAGCTAGCCAAGCCACAGTTTCTCAAAAAGCTGTGATGGTTGAAAAGGTTACTAGCATATCCCTAGCTGCATCCTCCCAAAAGGATGTAACTATTGAAAATAGTTCCCAACCAGGAACACACAAACGAGGGAGGGACACTAAAGCCAAACACTCACTAACAAAAGCCTTTATTAGAAGAAAGAGAGCTAGAACCCAATCTTCTACACAGGGTGCACATACTGCACAGATACATCCATCTGTATCTATACCTTCTCAAACTCAGTTTGATGTGGCTCCAACAAATGTGGAGTCACAGCCCCATTCTCTCACAATTAACACACATCAATCACCACACACTTCTTCACCATCTCTAGATGTGGATATGTTATTCCCATCAATTCCTGATTCTCCCTCTTTACAACTCAGGGAGGAGCCCCACTCAAATACAGGTGATCATCATCTTTTAGATGATTTGTTGGATCACCCGCAAATTCTTTCAGATGTAATTGAAGGATCTGTGTCACCAAAACTCATATCAATCTACACAGATTCAACAGTTATATCACTTTCAATTTCTACTTCTTTTCCTTCTTCAACGGATATCACTCATCCGTTGACAAGTGGTTGTTCTTCAACGGATAAGCTTAACAGCAGTTATCCGTTGATACCATCAGTTTCACTTTCAACGGCTATTCCTCATCCGTTGATAGTCTCTACACACACAAATGAAATAATTCCAAGTGTAGAAGACTTGATTACTGTACAATCACTTCTAGGACTGAGGGAAGGGAGTGACAATTTGAGTGAGAGGCTGGGTTGCTCCCAGGCAAAAGGAGAGATTGAGAGCTCAAATATGCATGCTATTTCTTCCAGCATGGCAAAAGTAAGTGAGAGGAGTACCACCTTAGTAGGTGAAGGTGAGGGAGTGAGTTGTGTGAGCCAGGGGGAGCCCTTGATGCAATAACATAGAGAAAATGAGAGAAAGGCAGGTACAACAGATATAAGGATGGATCCAGCCATTGCTAGTGAGTCAATGATTGTGAATGATGCTGAAAAGGAAAGACAATTTCAGCAACATTACAAAGCTGTAATTGATAACATTTCCTTGGATGCTGACACTTTTACTCATCCTGTTTCAGCCTATCAAGTATTGGCTGCACAGGGCAATGTGGAGGCAGAAAAGACACTACATCTAGTACATACAACAGAATCTCTTCAAAGGGACAAAACTGCTATTAACAAGATGCCTTCAACAGCTGGTGAGTCATTTGAAGAATTTGGAGTAAATTCTGATGATGATGACTTTGTTTCTTCTGATGGAAGCATGAACTTAGGGGGAGATGAAGACCCTAGTTCTATTCCAAATCTACCTGAATGGGCTTTCACAAAGGAGTCTACAACAGGGCAATTCAATATCTCCTTAGTCAAACAAATCAGTACTATCAGATAGGCCATTCAGAAAACTTCTCATGCTGGTACAAAGGCTATCCTTACAGCTCACTTGGACTCACTGCATCTCATGAAGTTGCAGCAAGTAAAACAGAATCTGAGTGTGGATGAACTCAGAAAGGATATTGCTGACTTGAAATCCTACAATTCTGAAAAATTGGATTCAGTCATGCCCTTTGGTACAATTCAGGACATTTTGTTGAGATTGAAAAAGGAATCAAATACTGAAAAGAGGCTGGCCAAATTGGAAGACAGAGTTCAAGTTATTGAAGATTCTGTGGCCACCATTCTTCACAACCAACAATCTCAAACAAATCTACTTATGCAGCTGGCAAAAGCACAGGGCTTGACCCCTCTCCTTGATGATAACAAAAAGGGGGAGAGTAAAAGGGAAGGGGAAGGAGAGCCATCTACAAAAATCCAAATATCTAAAGTGCTAGTTCCTGCCATCACTACTTCTCCAATCATTCAAATCAAAGGAAAGCCTGATGGAATTGATTTAATCCAGCTAGCAGCAGTTGAAATTCAAGTGAAAGAGCAAAGGAGGAGAATTGATGAAAGGATGCAACAGCTGTTTGGCTCAACACAAGATAAATCAATATCTGTGAAACATAGCACAAAGGTTGAACCAATCAACATGGAGCACAAGCCAGAAAGGAGAAATAAGGTTGGAGAGACTTCTTTCAAGAATCTAAAACCTATGGTTCTCAAGCCCAATACCAGATCCAACAAGGACTCCACAAAGAACCCTCTTGACTTTGCTCAGATGAAAGAAGTGGACTTTCCTCTTCCAAAGCCTGATGAAGACAAAGTTTTGGGTACAAGCATCATAAAACACAAGGAGACCATGGATGAGGTAGTAAGGAGAAACATGGCTATTATCTTTAGAGAGGGAAAGAGCATATGTGTGATGCAAGGACATCCCAAATTCTCAATAGCCAAGAGGGAAGAAACCAAAAGGTTAAAGAAAGAAGCTGAGAAACTCAAGGCTGACAAAAGAGCACAAGCAAAGCTTGAACAAAAGCTAAAGTCAAGTCTAGTTGAAAATGAGAAAGGAATTGAAGTCAGGGGTGAAGACAAGATTGCAAACTTAGATGAGGTTTTTGGGAGTATATTTGGTGAAAGCATGGAGGAAAAAGAGAAATGGCAGAAGGGAAACAGAAGAAAGGCCAAGGCACATAGAAGGAGTGAAGGCAACACTGAAGAAACTAAATCTCTACCTTCCATACCTGAACCCTTTATTGCTGATCCCACTATAAACATCCATGGTGAACCAATCATCCCAAAAGAGGAACCTATTGATTGGGACACCATCAATTTGCCTACCTTTTTAACCACTCTTCCACTACCAAAGAAACAGAAAAGAAAATCCAAATCTACACCTCCCCTAAACTATAAGAAATTCACTCAAAAACACAAACCTAACCCTAAGCCACCCATTTCTAAAGATGATTATGTTCACATCTGTGACATAAAAGAAATTTCAGACATTGAACTCTATATGGATGAGCTGGAGGATGTAAGGGGAATTGCTGCTTACAGACAGCTACCAGAGAGATTGGTGTTCAGATACAAAGGAGCTGGGGAAAGAACATGGCCTCTCTACAGGATTCTGAATGAAGGCTACTCTACCTTGATCAGAGTCTTTTCAGCCATACAAAAGGATTCTGGCTTTACCAGGACTGCCAAGACTGAAATTCTCAACAAGATTGCCAACATAAGGAAAACTTGGAGGGAGCCCAATGCTTTACCCATAACCTAACTCATTCAAGAAAGGGGAACTACAATTCACAAATCACCTCATTGGTTGATGGAATTCAGAGATGATAAAGGAGTCAGAAGATTTTTCAGACTTGAAGACCAACTCAAGATTGCCAGCAATGAAACTCTCAAAGAAATGCAATCTAAGTTGGATATCAGTGATGAAGATGAAGCTGAATTCTTCAGACAACTCCAACTCCAAATTGAGGAAAATGACAAAGGGCTAGGAAAGAAAACCAGGGATCAAAGAAGAAAAAGATGATTTGCTCAGGCTAGAGGAGCACCCTTGGAAACACTGTAAATCTTCAATTACCTTCTAGTACATACACTTTTATAGCACTTTTAAATTTCTACTTAGTTTCAGTTCATATATTTGTTAAGTGTTTTGTTATCATCAAGTTAACCTTGAATTTATGTCTACAATTCTTATAGACATAAATAGGGGGAGATTGTTAGGAATATATGTGCATTAGTTTGATGATATGTTTAAGAAAACACTTAAGTAGAAATCTAGTGTTTGTAGCCTCAACGGATAAGACCACTTTGGCTATCCGTTGATGGTGTAGCTTTACTTAGAAATAAGTCTAGTGTTGTAGCACATTTCAGTCTCTGAATTTGAGATATAATTCTTAAATGTTGAGGAAAATTATAAGTCATGTTGACTACTAAAGGATATGCAGATAGGAAGGCCAATTGTAAATATTTCATGCCTTGTAATTTTGTATAAATGAAATGGTATCAACGGATAACTTAAAGACCTTCAACGGATGAGAAACAAAGCTTCAACGGATGTCTCTAAAGCTTCAACGGATAACATCCTTCAACGGATGAGTGCATGAACGGATAGAGCTTCAACTGCTAACACATCAACGGATAAAGCCATCAACGAATGAAGGCTTCAACGGATGTTCTGTTAAATAGCAGTTGACAAGTGGTAGTTGTACCTACAAACAGAGGCACATGGGTTGATAGAGACAACTGAGATGTGGTAGCCTATTTCAGGAACATCAGAAAAAGCAGCCGTTCTACTCTAGTATAAAGAGGCAATAGTCAACAATGCACTGGAGTAAAATGGAGAAGAAACAAGTGGAGAACTTATTTTATTATTGTACTTTTATCTTTGTCTTCACTTGTAAACTTGGTGTTATATAAACCAAGTAGCAGCTAGTAATTAGAAGAGAATTTTTCCAGAGTTGTTTAGAAAAATCTTGAGAAAAAATATCTAGTTTGTACTAGGATGCAGCTGTGATCAACTTCTTGAATCACAGATTTTCTGAAATACCATCTCTGGTGGAACAACAAATCCACCAGAAAAGTTTTTAAGGTCTGTTGTGTTATGTACTTTTGTGCTTGAATATATATCTGTCTGTATTAGCTTAAAGCAATTCACACACTTGTTTATCTTAAACACACAGCCTTTGAAACTGCTCAAAACTTGAAAAAGTTTTGAGATTTACATTCAACCCCCCTTCTGTAAATCTCATTGTTAGTTCACTAGGAATAACAAACACTGTATAAGAGGGTTGAATACAGTATAGAATATAATCAAATCAACTTAGAACACAAGTAACAGAAAACAGATGTATTCGATATAATAAACTCTGTTACAATGGAACTGTCTTCTCTCAGTGATGAACAAATATCACGAGAGCTGCTAGGTTATAATGTATGATCTTCTCGATGATCGTAACACATATAGTGTAAACCTATGTCTGTGTTTATATAGACACACAGTTACAAGATAACTTCTAATTGATAGGTAATATAATTCTGTCTCCTAAAATATATCAATCAGATATCTTATATAATTCTTCTAGTCCTCTAACTCTTTCCATGCATATCTTCTTCTGTATTAGTCTCGATCTTCTTTCCTGTAAATCAGCTTCCTTCTTTAACTGTTAGTCCTCCAATACTTAAGTTCTGATATCCATCTTCTGATATTATCTTCTGATAATCTAAGTCTTGATATCCTTAAGTCCCGACTTCCAGTAAATCCTGATTCCAGTAAGAACTGATATTTCCTGTTTGTTAAGATCTGAAAACTAAACATGAAATATATTAGACATGACATCTCAAATATATCCAACAGAGATACTTGGTAGCGGGGTGTTAATTATCCTTGCACTGGGCATTATTCGTGAAGTCCTGTGATTACGGATGAGTCCTAAACCTTTGAGGTTGGGCTTCATAGTTGAACATTCCTAAAACTAGTAGAAAATGGTTTGCAACAGGTTTCCTACTGAGTCTCGAAATAAAAAAATCTAAACCAATTAGATTTCTTGTTCTGCAAAAATTATGTGGGCTTGATCATTTATAAATAGGGGTACGTATGCACATTGAAAAGGGTGGGACGCGAGAGCATTAAAGAGGCACCACTGACCTTAATCAATCTCAACCTCCAATTCATCACAATCCCCATACTCTAACCGCTTTTCCAGTGATAAACCACCATCGTAGATCTAGATACCGATGATGAATCTCAAATTTTGTTGTTACCAAATTCAACCATCAACAATTATCATGACAGTTAAAGTATTTTACTTTCTAGTAAAAGTTAACAACTACCCAACTTATACCCAATTTTAAATATAAAACAATTATTTTCTTCAAGTTTTTGAATGATAGCGAAGATGAAAAATCTACCAGGGGGTTCTTTTGTGTTAGTGTTTGTGTTCTACAGACAGCACTATTATGTTTTATTTATAACATTTGAATTATTAATATTTATATCTTATCGAATGTTCTCTTTTATAATTTATTATGTCTTAATTCACTGTGATATAAGTATTAGATTAATAAATATTCTTGGAATATGATATGTATTCTATATCTCTAATTACGTGACTTAGAAGTGAAATCATGAAAATGGTATAAATATTCATAAATATCCCTTGTCAAGTATTATTATTAAGGGACAATAATAATGCATTAAGATTAGTTTGTTTGTTGACTAATAATCACATTTTATTGATCAATAAGTATAGGGATACTAAAGTCAAAAATACAAGCATGTGTAAATGTACATGGTGTTGGATAGACCTAATGTCAGATTTTACATCTTTGTTGTGGCATAAGTAATTCTCACAATGATAATGATATAATGGTCCTTGAACTTGAAATCATTATATTTCTATACGGGAATTAATGTACTATGATTCCATTAAAAGTTAATTTTGACCGGGTAATGATAAAAGTGAATTTCTGGTATATTATAAATCGTATGAGAAATATGAATGATCTAAAAAAAATTTAACCCTCTTATTTTAAGGAGTAATTTTATTGGTCTCTTGTATGTGCTAGACTATAAAATGCATGGTCATACTCAAATATTGATTTGATATTATAGTCTACTCGTTGATCAAGAAAACCTAAATTAAATTATGATGAGTACGACACATTTCATGCCTCTAGTTTGATGTATTACATGTAGTTAAAGAGATCATATTATATTGTACATTATATAAAAATATTTAATTGGATCAGCGATTTAATTATTATTACTTGGGTAACAATAATGTATTAATAGATGTCGCGCATTGTCTATAATTTTAATATGAGATATTAAAATTATTTCTAATGAAATTATAACCTAAAGGGTCACACAAAGAAATTCTGGATGAATATTTAATTTAAATTCAGATTTGACTTAAATATGTAATTTCAAATTATTTATTATTGATTAAATTGGACTTAATAAAATTGAATAAATAAAATTTCAATTTACATACTATTAAATCAGAATTTGGTTGCTTGATGATTAAGAGGTAATTAGATAATAACTGCAAATTTCAGATTTTAAATAACTTTAATTTAAGATTAGGGTTAGAATTCAGTTTTTCTTTCCATATATAATCTCTTATTAGCTGCATTAGTGGGCTACGTTTTTCATAGGAAAAAAGACACAAAACTCTAGCAGCTAAAAAGAGAGAAAGACATAGAGAAAAAAATGAATTTAGATTTTTGGTGCTAAAATATGTATCTTTTGCTCAAGATATCATGTGGATAAATCTACGGCGTAGATCGCTCAAGGCGGGGTATGCGGTGATCAATTAAAGTAAGGACCTTCATTAAACAACTGTGATCATAAAAAATTTTAAGATAAACATCTCATATACTAATTAAATATTATTCTTCGCATGGATAATGTGATGGATTTTGAATATTTCTCTTTTTTACGATTTATACATTGTTGTCGTATTTTATGCCTCAAACCCCAATACTTTTGTTAGATATTTTTTGAAATAATTATAATCTATTCGATAATATTAATAAAAAGAAGATCAAAAGAAGTAATTATAATATATTATCGAAATAATTATAATCTATTCCATAATTATTATTTTTATCATTATATATATTGGTATGATTTTAATATGTTGATGATAGTATTCGAACCTTACATATCTTGAATAATAATTTTTAAAATTATATCTAATGATTCTTATCAATTTGATCTAAAGGCTCTGGGTTGAATTACCAAATTTAACAATCAAATTTGTAATATTTTGAATTTAATATAATTATAAATATACCATATTTTATACTTTTTAATCCAATTTTTTGATGAGATAATTTTCTCTTATCGAATTTAATCTATTAACAATTTTTTTTTAAGTTTTGTACACGTTTGTATATTATCCCTGCACTCACTTTAACCCATTTTTAAAATAATATAGTTGAATTTTCATTTCAATTGTAATTAATATTCTTTTTAATATTTATGAAAGGTTTATTGAAAACTATTGAACAAATTTTATATTTGTGTAAGTTATTAATGTCACTTATTATATATAAAAAAAAATTAACATTTTATTGAAAAATATTAAGTCAAAATTTAAAGAAACGGATTTTAGCGGGTCAAAGATTTATCATATTCATATCTACCTTTCATTTTGACGAATTGCATGGTTAAACTAAATTTAAAAAATCACAATTAAAAAATGCCAAAAGTATTGTTGTAAATGAGTCGACACGCTCATGTACAGTTGAGTGTTTGATATTAAAAAAAATTGGCTCGGGATCGGTTCGAATTATAAACGAGTCCAACATTGTAATAATTTTAAGGTTCGAATTGTAAATAACTTGAACTTGATAAAAATGTAGTCATGCTTGAAAGTTCTTAAACAAGTTCGACTATAATATTTGTGAACCACTTCGTTAATAAAGTTCGTGAATAATATTTGTGAAATGTTATGAACACACGCTTGTAAAACAATATTTAATTAATAATTTTTATAAATAAATTAATCAATTAAGTTAATTTATTTATTATATTCTACTTAAATTTATAATTTTTGAATATATATATGATTTATTATGATATTGTAAATATAAAACTATTTTATATAACTTGTGTTCATGTATTCAATTAGGTTGTATATATCCTTATTTAAATAAAAATACTATAATTTGATCAAAATGATAATGCTAAATATTAAAATTTATTTATGGTTTATAAGGTTTTAGAATTTTGTTAGATATCTTTTCATTTATTTAAATAAATGAAAACAAGTGGAACTCTTTCAAATATTCAGGAATCGTAAAAATTAGTTCGTACATTGAGTTAGTTTTGATCAAAAACTAATTTGTAAACTGAGTTGTTAGTGATTAAATGTTCTTGAACAATATTCATGAGTTATTCGTTGAACTTTAGTTCATGAATTGTTTGTGAACATATTCGTAAATAATCTTTTTTTAATGAATCAATACATGAATATAAATTTTGGCTAAATAAAATTTCGAACTCAACTTAATGTATTTTTAATATTTTTTTTTTGCCAAATTTAAAACAAATTTCATTAATAACTTGAAAGAGACTCAATAGGGAAAAACCCCCAATTGATCATGCAACCGGGTTGAAAAACAAATAGAGCTAAATAATTAGCCGTTTCGTTTCTGGATTGTTTAACAAACTGGGTTGGCTCAGTTGGTTAAAGAGAGGAAAACTAACCTCTTGGTCACAGGTTCGAATCCCACGGGAGGAGAATTTATGATTATGCCTCCTGAGCCAGAGCCTGTCGCTTAAATGCGGTTTACCTTGGTTCACGTGGTTTATAAGCTATTACGTGAACCCGTAGGGTTTACCCAGTGCGCACCCGAAGTGTAGCGGCTGCGGGTTACCTGCGATAAAAAAAAAAGATATTCTGAAAATTAAAAATGGAGAAAATGGTTTCCAGGACAATTCATCATGCATCTCCTCCGTAAACAGTAACTTCGGAATTGACCTCACATTAATTCCATTAATAGTGCAATGTTCAGATGACTCAGTGGCAGCAACTGAGCGTAGAGACCTCATGTTATGAACAATTATTTTTTATGAAAGGTGAGCAAATGTGATTTCATCACCGTTTCAATCGCAACCCAACTATCTATCTGCCGAAAACCAGCTATAAACCTGCCGGAAGTGTTGTTGATGCGAGATATCTAGATCTCCCAATACATCATCAAATTCATTTTCAACACAACCACCATACGGCACAAAGCGAGATATATCGTATGAAGCGAAACAATCAAACACACAAATAGTAACTTAAATAGAATAATACGAAAAAAAACCCAAAAAATAATACCAAATTATAATATGTTGTTAGATCAAAGATTTTGAATCAAAAAATTAATTTTTATAAATAAAATCAAAATTTTTATCTTAATAGATCTGAAAATTAAAGTGAAAAATTAAAATTGATGAAATATGAAGACCTGTAATTTCGGCACGGTTGACTCGTTTCCCGCATTAGACATTAAACACTAAAATTTTCATTACACAACATTAATCCCCAATTCACAATGACAACTCCTCGACAACCCACAGAAACACAAAACTCCCCTTCATCAAACACTCGAATCATATCTCGTCCGTTGGTTTTAAATCACCGATCGCCCCATTTCAGTTACACCATAACCGATTGGCTCCAAACCCGTTTCCAACTACTTGAACCCGACGACCCGGATTTCCCCACCTTATCTCAGTCTGTGCGGGCCCTTGCAGTTGCGGGTCCCTCTCCGCTCACTGCACACACTATCCGGCAACTCCCGTCGCTTGAGCTAGTGGTTTGTAGTGGCGCTGGCGTTGACCACGTTGACCTTGCAGAGTGTAAGAAACGTGGCGTTAAAGTAACTAATGCTGGAGATGCTTTCTCCGCTGACGTGGCGGATTATGCTGTTGGTTTGTTGATTGATGTTTTACGACATGTTTCTGCTTCTCATCGTTTTGTTCGTGCAGGCTTGTGGCCTGTTAAGGGAGGTTATCCTCTCGCTTCTAAGGTTATTTTTTCCACTTGATGCGGTTTAGATCGTGAGATTTCAACCAAGCGCATTCTTATTCCTATTAACCTAGGTGTAATCCCATAATTCAAACAACACACTTAGTAATAATTTGATATGCATTAACTTGAGGGCGACGCAATAGCAGTAAGAACTTACTTCTTGTCGTGCTGGTTTGGTTGTTGCTCACTTCTGCTCACTTCAAAATTTGTAAGAACATACACCCTCCGTCCCAACCAATTTTTTACGTTTTATTTGGACACGAAAATTAATAAATATGTATAAAGTAATAAATAAGATAAAGAAAAGTGGGTGAAGTGGTGGGACCCATTGAACTTTAATATATAAAATGGAGATATTGCAGTGAAAAGGGTTGTGCGACCCATTAATTATTTTTGGTAAGTTTTGAAATATAAAGAATTGGATGAGACATAAAAAAAATGTAAGAAATGGTTGGACAGAAGGAGTTTTAATCATTTATAAGACATATAAGACAATTTATGCAAAAAAAAATGCACTGACTTTGTATTTTTAATTTTATGATTAAGTTTTATAGTAAATAATTTGTTTATTAATGTATGATGTCTCGTAGGTAACTTATAAGTTGAAAAATGTATGTATTTTTGAATTTAGAAGGAACTTGTATGATATCACAAATGGGGTATAGATTGCTAGTTTACATACACTAGCCAAGCCCAGCTAACTTATTAGAAAGAATATCACAAAATGTGTCTAGTTAGTGATGATGCAATTTAGCAATTGTTATTTTAAACCGATTCATGATAAAATTTGATTGAAAAAGTATCATTTTAAAGAGAGCCTAACATTGATCAATAGTCTACCGTATAATTGGTTAACTGTGATGTGTGCAATTTCTCCTCCCAGTTCTTCCTGTTTGATGTTTTTTTTTTGGATACATCTCTGAGACGATTATCTCACTGTTCCATTATGTTATTTTTTTTCTGAATTTTGCTTGATGCTTCCCATAAAAAGCATTGAAATTGTCAAGTGTGCAGGTAGGGGGTAAGCGTGTTGGAATTGTGGGACTGGGAAGTATTGGATCTGAGGTTGCTAAAAGGCTAGAAGCATTTGGCTGTGAGATTGCATACAATTCAAGGAAGAAGAGGACACAGGTTTCATATACTTACTACGCCAATGTCATTGATCTTGCAACCAACAGTGATGCTCTCATTGTCTGTTGTGCATCAACCAAGGAAACCCACCACTTGATCAACAAAGACGTTATGACTGCTTTAGGAAAGAGTGGTGTTGTAGTCAATGTTGGTCGTGGAGCTCTCATTGACGAGAAGGAACTAGTCAAATTTCTGGTGCGAGGTGAGATTGGAGGAGCTGGTCTTGATGTGTATGAGAACGAACCTAAAGTGCCCGAAGAGCTGTTAGGATTAGACAATGTTGTTTTATCTTCTCACACAGCTGTTTGTACCCCAGAATCCATGGAAGCATTAAAAGGCGTAGTTGTTGGAAATTTGGAGGCCTTCTTTTCCAATAAGCCTCTGCTGTCTCAGATCGTGATTGATTGATAGTATTCTACCCCTATCCTCTGGTGATCTTGTAATCCTTGTGAATGTGATCATCTGCAAGACTACAATTTTGTTTTTTTTTGCTAATTAATGAAAATTCATGACTTTAGACGGCAAGACATGCAATTCGTATGAATTTCTGTTTCATATATACCTGCAAATTCTGGTTTAACTAAATTGTTTCCGGTCTTGGAGATTAAACAGATGTGTACGTACCTCAAGGACAGAAGACTCTTTTCCTGTTCCAGTAGCTAAAATTTTTAGTTTCCTGATCCTCTTCTTAAGACCGTAAATTGTTAAAACACAGTGCGATCAGTGTTGTCAAGTGCTGAATTTATTAAAATTGTATGTGACAGAATTCCCAATTAAAATTTTGTTGATACAATCTAAATCAAATCAAACTTCATTTATACTAATAAAATTGTATTATATTAATAGAAGCTATACAATAGGAAAATTGTATTTAACAATACAAAAAGACGCAGAAAACTCAACCACACATAACTAGAACAGTTTCTTTTAGATGTCAGTTGATAATTTGGAGCTGATGTATCCTCAGCATCTTCATCATTTAGCAGGGCCAGAGTCTCAATAAATGGTCTTACATGGTGGAGTTGACGGCTATTGTAGGGATAGCCATCGACTTCTTCACTTGCTGTCCTTAAATGGGGTTTGAGCCTCCCAGTGAACCTCCTGAAATCTTTAGTTTTCGCATTACAGGAGATTATCTCTAAATGATCAAGATCGAGCCTGGGAAAAAGAGCTTCACCGTTGTTTCTCAAACCTACCACTCGTTGAAGGTCGTAAAGAGTATGGTTTTCCAAATCAATTGTATATAACTTGTTCACATTCTGATCATATACTTGCACCATACAACAGCGCAGCAAGTCATTTACATATTTGGATCCGTAAACAGCAAAAGAGCATTCACCAATAGGGGTCAAGTAGATATCTGAGACCTTCTTATTAGATACTATATCAGTCTCTCCTAACCTTCCACTTTCAATATCCAAAGAACATATCATCCATCTTTCACTACTTGCTTTTCTAGGCCAATGCAATTTTCCATTGACATATACTAAATCACGACCCGCAGCCACAGACCTAGCAGGAACACTTTTGGTGATGGTTCTCCAAGAATTAGTCCTCAAACTATAAACATCAACAGATGAGGCCTGCTCTGTAGAGATTTTGGCAACAAAGTAATCATTCACTTGTCTGTCAAACCAAAACCCGAAACACGAACCACCATGATTTCGATATCTTGGAAGGACTTTTAGCTTTCGAATGGTGGGGTTCCAAAGATGTATAAGACCACTGTGGGACTTTGTATAGCAAATTAGTCCATTACAACACGCGAGTATAAACATTCCATGTCTTAGATCACCGGGAAACAACAACCTGTAATGTTCATCAAATGATTCGGTGTCGTGGTGTATTGATAGGTAGCGGGACTTAGTACCAGGTGACTTGAAGTCACAGAAGAGATACTTAGTATTATTTGGACAAGAAAGATGAAGTTTGATGAATACAGGAGATTTTATTAGAGAATACCATGGCTTACAAACAGAGGTACATCGCAGGATAGACTTAGAACATGGCACTTTCACAAGAATTTGCGTTAAGACATCTTCAGGTAACAAGTCCATCGTTTATAATGAATGAAACTGGAGCCTATAGAAGCAGGCATTATGAAGAAGAAAAGATGTATGAATAATATACATACACGCACATAAATTATACAAATCCAATTCACAGTAGAATTGTCTCCTTTAGTCCAATTCGATTTAGATTTATATACAGTAGATAAAACATATCAGAAACTCATTAAAAAAATACTTGTTTATTAGTAAATATCTTTAAATTTTCCAATCCAATTTTAACTTTGTTTTATGTAATAACATCATAAATACTTTGCTCCTCTTAACTCACTTCCCCTGTTCCTCTCTCTCTCTCTCTCTCTCTGCACACATTACTGTAAATTTTTGACAACTCTGGTGAATTTGTTCTAGACAATGAATTCAACAACATCCAACGTTGTCTCTCCATATAACAAGCCATCATGCTCTCGTACTATTTACAGTGATCGTTTTATTCCTAGTAGAACTTGCTCAAACTTCTCTCTTTTCAATCTCTCTACTCCTAAGTCTGATTATGCTACTCGTATTTGCACCGCATTGTTTGGCCCCGAGTCAACGTCAGTGAGCCCTGATGAGTCGGTTACAGGAGGGAAGAATATATTTAAGTTCAAGAGTGAGACTAGGCAAGCTTTGCATTCTCTTTTAGATGATCACATGCATGGAGATATTCAAAGCCCTGTTAAGCCTCTTAGGACGTTTCCTAAATCCCCTTATCAGGTTACCTTTAAATATAATTCCTGTATAATATATGTGTGCGTAGCTTCGTTTGTGCTATGTGTGTTTGTTGGCTAACTATCAAACTTATTTGTTGTTTAGATAATACATGCATAACTCGGTTTCTTTTGGTCACTCTGCTATGTTACTTGTGTGTTTGGTTTTTTGTTTTTGCTTGTCATTGTGTTTTTTTTGTAACTTGGTTTCTGGATTTGATGTACAGGTTCTTGATGCACCTGGATTGGTGGATGAATTCTATTCAAATCTTCTTGATTGGTCTTCACGAAATATTTTGGCTGTGGGGTTGGGTAATTGTGTCTACATAAAGAATGTTTGTACTAGCAAGGTAAGGTTTTTGACCTAAATTCATGAATTAGACATGTGTTTCCTACTGTTTTGAATTTGAAGTTTTCTTATAGGTATTCATCTATGACTGATTTTTATTGTGGTTTGATACTCATAGGTGACAAAGTTGTGCGATTTGGGTGATAATGACAGTGTCTGCTCAGTTGGATGGTCTCCGGATGGCACGAATCTTGCTGTGGGGACTAGCAGAGGCAAAGTTCAGGTAATCCATTACACTTCTTTGTGCATTCAGAACTCAGAAGTATTAAAAATAAAACATTAGTTGGTTAAGCAGTTTTTGTACATGAAACTGGCAGATAAATTCTTCCAGGATATAGTAATTAGTAACAGCGATGCACAATTTAATACCTTACTGCTTGAGATTTGAATAAACCAAGCAACTTCAATTCACTCATTGGAAGTGAGCCATGTCAATGATCATAGTATACCTTCCATGATTATTAGCTAAGAAAAATAATCATAGAAGATTTTGTAAATGCAAGCCATCGAGATGTTTCTTTGTTTACTCAGATATGGTAACTAATGCCCTATATTTTTCACTTCAGATTTGGGACGCCTCTCTGTGTAGAAGTATAAGAACAATGGAAGGACATCAGAAGCGTGTTGGGGCCCTAGCCTGGGGTACATCTCAACTATCTTCTGGCAGCAGGGACAAAAGCATTCTTCAACATGATATACGTGCCCAGGAGAATCGTATTAGTAAGCTAAGTGGACACACCTCAGAGGTCCGTTACTACTTCACAGTATATGTTAAGCGTGGTTTAGCATCTTTGTTAATTTGCTTCTTTTTTTATTTAAACTTATCTTTATCCACGTGTTCTGTTAATCGTTATGCAGGTTTGTGCGTTGAAGTGGTCGTACAATGATCGTGAACTAGCATCTGGTGGAAATGATAACAGAGTACGTTGTTAAACTTGCCTGTACTTATTAAGTTAAATTTCATATGATTCTTTCCACAAATTAGCGTTTGTGAGGAAATAATTGTGTTTTTATCTTCTCTGTTCAGCTCAATGTTTGGAATCAACATTCAGTTCAACCTGTACTCAAATACTGCGAGCATACAGCTGCTGTAAAAGCAATTGAATGGTCACCCCATCGTAATGGACTTCTGGCTTCAGGCGGTGGTACAGCTGACAAGTGCATCCGTTTTTGGAACACAACCACTAATTCCCACCTACGCTGCATAAACACTGGAAGTCAGGTTTGCAATCTGGTTTGGTCAAAAAATGTGAATGAACTTGTCAGCACCCATGGATTTTCCCAAAATGATATACTAGTTTGGAGTTATCCTACAATGTCGAAGTTGGCAACCCTTAGGGGACACACAGAAAGAGTTCTTTATCTGGCCATTTCTCCGGATGGGAAGACTATTGTCACCGGAGCAGGAGATGAAACTCTGCGGTTCTGGAATGTGTTTCCTCCCCCAAGATCTCAGAATACACAAACTAAATTTGGAGCTTTTGTTTCCGGAAGAATGCAAATCAGATAATCCGTCCAGATCTTTCAGCTTCAAAGTTGGGAAGAGCTTTAATACATTGGCTGGCAGGATGTAGGTAGCAATTGTAACAATCCCGATTTTTTTTAATTATTTTTAGTTGAATTATTTGATTTAATTATTTATTAATGTCAGTGTGCTGTAGTTAACATAGTTTTATAAGTTTATTTTTATTCTTATATTCAGAATATTATTTTAAGAGTATTAGTTTTAAAAAAATAGTAAGACTATTATAAAAAAAAGAGTGAGGGTTTTAATAAAAAAAGGAGGAAAAAAGAGTTAGGGTTTGAAAAAAAAATAACAGGGAGAACAAAAAGAGATTACTTACGTTTTATGAAAAGAGGAGAAGAGAGAAAGAGATGAAGAGGAGAGAGTAAAATAGATAGAAAAGGAGGAAAAGAGAAGGTAAGATAAGGAGAAATAGATGAACAACAAAGTAAATTGGAGATTATGGATTTGGAGTTTAAGAAATTAGGGTTCTTGTGATTGGGGTTCTAAATTTATTGATTTTCATTCTCGGTTACTAAAATCTCGAATTACGGATATATTTCTTGTATTATTTCTTTTCGTATTCGAATTCGTGTGTACGGACATCTTTTTTGTACTCTTTCTTTTCAAATTCAAATTCGTGTGTACGGACATATTTTCGTGTACTCTTTCTTTTCGTATTCGAATTCGTGTGTGCAGATATTTTCGTTATACTATCATTCTTGTTGTACTTCATCGGATTTGTGTGCCCCGATTCTAGTAATCTGAATTCTTATAAATTTCGTATTTAATTCTCTGTTTATTGGATTGTTGTGATTCTAGACTCGTTGGAAAGCTAATTTGATTATCTTCGTTTTTCGTTCTTTGTATTTTCTGAAATTCTACTTGTAAATATGTCAAAATATGTTGTTTATGTAATATATTGCTGAAATTTCTGTTTGTTCGGCCTAACTTCATAAATTCATTATAAATTGAATATTTGTTCAAATATTATGAGCAATACCATTTTGGAAAGATCTTTTCGATATCTACAATTTGCGTTTATATTGTTCTGCTAAATTCTGTGATTTTAATATCTTAAACATCAAAATACAATTGTAATCAGGGGTTGATTCTGTTCTGCAGTCCGCATTTATTTATTTTCTGAATTCGTTACTTGTTCGTTTTTGACGAGCCTTACCATTATGGAAAGGTCTTGGAATTTCCTACGACTTTCGTGTTTCGTACTTTTTCAGTTGACTTCATCTTTATGCAGTAATTTGACATTTTTTAAAACTGATCAGATTTGAGCTTATCAATAATTAGTGGTTTGTTATGTTATTTTGGTTCGTGATGTTGGGTTATAGTGTTTTGAGGTTATTTGATAAATTTATATATGATTTTGAAGATGTAAGATATTTGAGTGTGTGATCTTTGAGTATTTATTTTGAGTTATTTATGTTATTTGTATGACTTGGGAGTTTGTAAGACATCCGTCGCGAGTGGATAATCTCGTGCTTGGCACCTCCTATGCGGTATACTTAAATTGTATGGGCGTGTCGTCGAAGTTGTGGGACACGTATAATCATGGCTAGTATGTGTATGATTTGGCCTTTTGGTTAACCCGTGCTTATTGTCGTGCAAGCCCCTGTAAGATATTGGGTAGCATTTGCTTTGTGTTATGCAAACCCCTGTAAGTTTTGATGACTACATATTTCTGGATTATCGAAAATGTAGGACATCCTGTAAGTATAGGATTATCTCCCATGTTCGTATGTAAGCTATTTTATATATTATTTTGTAAGTGTGAGAATATGCGTAAGAGTATGGTATTGAGAAGATATTATCAATTAACACGTTTAGCTAAAGATTAAAACTCGTTTCAAATTTGACAGAGGAACACAAGCCCACAATAATTGACAAGACATGAACCACTATACATGATTACAAGAGAGATTACATAAACGTTTTTTATATGATTTCTGACCTTGGAAGATTGTCCTTAACAAAGAAGAAAGATCCGAGTTTAACCACTGGTAAACATGAAGAGCTTTGAAACAATGAAACCGCAGCACATGTTTTAAGAAATTGTATTTACATTTAACGTTTGCAATAGATAAATTACAAATAAAACAATATACAACAACAAATGACTAAGCCTAAAATATCAAATTAAATTAACATATTATCGTCGTTGTCGCTAACTTGGCTGGTTTTTACTGTTGCTCAGGCAAGCTTTGATGAGTTTCATCACTAGTTTGAATAAAAGTATGTTGAAGCCAAGGGATTGAACTCATTGTTGGGAAGCAACAATCACAATCTTCTATACATGTTTGTGGTATTTTCCAGTTGATCTTTGGAGGAGTTTCTTGCTTGTGCTTCTCTTCTTGCTCTTGCTTCTGGTCTGCGGAAAGGGCCCCACTGGAAGGTGCTGCAGCCTCCCTAAGTGGCCCCCAGCACTCTACTCTGTTGAATTCTGGGAGGTTTGAGTGAAAGTAAACCCAAACTAAAGACTCTTCTAGTTCTGGGTAATGACTAAACAAATGCACATCTCCATGAACAAAAGCATTTAGCACCTGCACATAAATAACAAGTTGTTAATGCATATTTATATGAAAAAATAATAGAATTAAGTAATATGGAATCAGTAAAAATTACCACAGGTAATTCTTTAGAGAAGATGAAAAATCTGAGCCTGGCAAACATATCTAAGAGAAAATGGCCACCACTTATGTGACAATGAACATGAAGAGACATTTTTCCTTGAACTTTCTTCCACTCTGCAATCACTTCATCTCTTTGTAGTTTATTGTACCACCCTTGTATCTACAAGTACAATGCAATAATGCTTTATATATATTTAATCAGGCTGAATGAAAAGTTTTAACCTAAATGAATAGATGATAATCAAGATCAACCCCGGTCCTGTTTATTTTTCAGCACAACTGATATTATGTCATAATGTTAATATCCCTTGTTTCCTCTGAATTTTTCTATAATCT
The DNA here is from genome assembly GCF_009905375.1 of Apium graveolens. Lineage (NCBI taxonomy): Eukaryota > Viridiplantae > Streptophyta > Magnoliopsida > Apiales > Apiaceae > Apium > Apium graveolens. The sequence goes on from NC_133652.1 coordinate 23,046,854, forward strand.
AGATAAAAAAAACAGTAAATCTCCAAATTAAAATTTATGTTGATTTGTGATGAAGTTACTTAAATCTAGATAAATGTATAAAGATGGCTGAGTACACATGCTAAACACATACCTGAGAATTGTTAATAGTTTGAGAGATGGCAAGAGTGATTTTAGATGTTATATCACTGTGTGTAAGTGTATAAGTTCTTGGAAGATTCCCGGGATGCTTCTTTTCATCAACTCCTAAAAACAGGACCTTTAATTTTGAAGCTTCGAATATAGCTGGCCCAAATAATCTAGCAACCTGCAAAAACCCATCAGAGATCATAAAAGGCAACACATAATACATAAGTCATTTGATCAAATAATAGAAAATTACAGGGACTAAGGTTTGGTTCTTCTTGGATTTTCTTGATCTTGTATAGATGTAAGAAGACACTTGTTGTTCTGAACTAGGCTTTAGCTTTGGTGAAAGGATCATTGAAGCAGTCAAAGTAGCCATGCCTAGTGCTCTCTCCCTCTCTCCCTCTCTCTCTCGTTCTTTCTCTCTGCTCAGTTAATCACTTCAAGAATTTCCAAGATTTCAGGGAAGGTGAATTCCAAGATACAATTTTGATTAGTTATATATGAATTCAACAAGTGTTTTTTCTTGGGGACTTTTCTTGCTTGCTTTCACTTTGCACTTTGTTTTGCTTTGGTGGTACATACTTATACTTGCCTTGAAAGCGAGTTTGGAGTTGCTTGTATCTCTCAACTATGTATTTCTAAGTTGGCACGTATTATACTGAATCTATAGGTAGATGCAGTTTCAATCTATACGTATTATACTAGTGGGGACTGGGGGACTAGATAACGGTGCTCGCACATGTGAGACTAAAATATTAATATTTGAATATTAAATTTATTAAGTTATGGAGATAAACTCTATATCTATACTATCTATCTATTACTATCTACTAGCTTACGGCCCGTGCGATGCACGAGTATTGGTTAATACTTATATATTTTAAATTTTTTTATATAATTTTATTAAAATTTTATTTAAATAATTAAATAAGATATAATGATTATATAGTTATAATTTCAAGTTAGGTTAAAATAGTATAAATAGTATATGATTGATGAGATTTTATTTGTATATAACAATGTAAATGTTTATTATTGGTGAGTGAGATTCGAATATGAAAACTCATACGTAGCTTTATAAAAAATATAAATGTTTATTATTAACGGGATCCGAACCTGAGAACTTATATGTATATTTATAAATAATATTATAAATATTTGTTGTTGACAGGATTCGAACCTGAGAACTTGTGGAGTGTATTTTTTTAGTATTGCGATCTAACGGCTCTGATTATTTGATGAAGAAGATCTGACGGTCGTGATAGAAAGGGATAACCAAAATGAGGGGTTAACCAAACTACAAATTATACCCCATTCTGGCTATTATAGTATAGCATAGATCTATCTATACTATCTATACTATATTATAATATACGAAACATTAAAAGTTTGGTAGTCGGTCGGTCGGTATTTGATGAAGTTACTTAATTATCTTTTCTTAATTATTCTAATTCTAATTATTGGGTCGATCAATTTTAATTCTAATTGATATTAAAGTCAACTTCAAGTTTTACCCATTTCAATTCTATTTTATATCGAACTCTATGTCATTATAATTTACATTAAATTCAACTTCTTCTATCAATTTATATTTTAATTCATATCGAGTTCTATATTATTCTAATTTGTTACTTCAGACTAAATTAAATTTAAGCAAACTAAATATAATTATTAAGATTTAGTTGATATATCATGTGAACTTGAATAAAATAATACTATCAATAATACTATCAATCCTCCAAAAAAAAATTATACTAATGAATTTGAATAAACAAAATAATATATTTTATTTATCCAGGATAAAAAAAAATATTATACAATTGATTCAAACTAACACAATACTAAAATAAAAATATAATTCGACCAACAATAATAAAATCATATATACTAATTATTCAGTCTAAAATAAAATTATTAGTTTAAAACTAAACTAGACTAATTAAAACTAAACTATAAATAATTAGTTTGATTTGGTCGGTGTATTGAGCATCGGGCTAAAATAAAATGATGTGAATCACTGATCCGAGATAAATCAAATTAATATTAGACTAAGCAAAATTCGTATCATATTGATGTGAACTAAAAAAATCAAATTTTAATTCAAACATAAATATTATTTTTTTTAAAATACACATAAAATTTTCAATAAAACTATATCGTTCAATCAATAATATTATCTTTTTCAAATATTTTTTATATAGTTATAGTTCATCGATTAAGTAATCACTATGCTAAAATCATATTTTTAAGGTCCGAACATAATGAATACATTATATTTTTAACCTCAATAAAATAATAATTTCGTTATAATAATATTCCCTCCTTACCAATGTTATCATTTTAAATAAGTTTAAATATTCTAAAAAGTTTTGAACATATACGTCTAATAATATAATTATCATGAAGTCATATCATTTAAAGTTTTAAATGAACAAAATTAAGAATTGAATTCAAAATATATTTTTAAAAAAAATAATATAATTTTGAAATAAATATGTACGATCTGTGCATCGCACGGGTTTTAAACTAGTATTATATAAAAGGGGAAACATTGAACATTTTGGTACGGTACCTATTTTTTGGTACACGTTTAATTTACTGAATTACCCTTATTTAACTTAAAAGTTTTATTAGCTTTAGTAATCGAATTATAATAGAAAAAGAAATAAAAATAATTTACAACTATAACACGTTACCTTTTTTTTTCTCTCTCAATTAAAACAACTTCTCTAAATATTACAGACAAGTTTATTTAATAAAATAGAATAATAATATTATAATCACTAATAACTAATATATTACCTTTTTCAACTACTTAATTGTTTATTTTATTTAAATATTATTTTACTTAAAGACTTTGTTAAGCTCCTGACTTTAGCAATCCATGAATTCTTAATTACTTATCAAAAACAACTTAACATCATCATTCTTATTCCTCGATAACAACATCAATCTCATCTCATCGTTTAAGACAATGCAAAAACTCTCTGTTCTTAGAACAATACAAAAGTCAAAACCATATGCACCTCTGATCGGTAGTACGGCTGGTATAATTTGGTTCAACGGTTATTCCTTAATTTTTTTATCGTAAGGAACCCGCAACCGCTACCCTACTTTAGCAATCCATAAATTCTTAGCTGCTTAACAAGAACAACTTAACATCATCATTCTTATTCCTTGATAACAACAACAATCTCATCTCATCGTTTAAGACAATGCAAAAACTCTCTGTTGTTAGAACAATGCAAAAGTCAAAACCATATTCTGTTAGTCCCTTAACAATATAGCAAGAATTACAGAAGGGGGGTTATGGAATTCTTGAACCTTTTTCTTAAAATAAAAATGTTCAAACTCGAATATAAATATAAGTGTATTGATTAGCACAATGCGGAATAAAAACTTAAGTGAACCAAACATAAGTAATTAAAAACAAGAGTCTTTAAAAACTTTCTGGTGGATTTAAACAATTTCACCAGAGATATATATTATATCGAGAGAACTCTGTGTGCAAGAATGCTCACAGCTGCTTACAAATATGAACTACTGAGAATACAGAGAAATGCTAATAATTCTGCTTACAAATGTTTCTCACTTTTTGTATCTCAGATCTATGTTTCTATTTGCTACTTCTTGGTTTATATATTACCAAGATTACAAAGTCAAAAGACAGGATCATTATAAAAAATTATCGGGTCTAATGCTTTGCTACTTTGTTCTCTATTACCCAATTAATAGGCTTACTCATTCCATTTGCATACACTTCGACGCATGTGACCAGTTGTCACTATCAACTGACATTTGAATTCTTTATCTGTTGAGTACATGATCATCCGTCGACTTTATGATCATCCGTTGATGGCTTCATTGATCATCCGTTGATGGCTTCATTGATCATCCGTCGACTGCTATATTGAACATCCGTTGATAGCTATTTGATCATCCGTCGATGGCTTTGTTAATCATTCGTCGGTATCTATTTTGGCACTTGACTTCAATTCATTTATGCAGAATTACAAGACATCATCAATGTACAATTAATCAACCTATTCTGCATATCTAGTTAAAGTCAACATGACTTATATGCTACTGCAGAATTTATACAAATGTGTATACAGAAATGTGCTACAGACTCATTATTACATAAGCTACTCACTCGATGGATAATAAGTCATCATCGTCGTGACTATAATCAGTTATCCGTCGGGACTATAATTCTTATCCGTCGAGTGCTACATTATTTCACTAAGTAAAATCTACTTAGGTGTTTTGTTTATGCAATCATCAAGTACACAACATATGCACAACAATCTCCCCCAATTTATGTCTACTGGAATTGTAGCCATAAATTAAGAGATACTTGATGATAACAAAACACCCTAAACATACAGCTTTAAAGAAAAGTAAATAATACTGAAGAGTGCTTCAATTAATCAAAATGTACAAAGTTTGGCTCACAGTCATTTTCAAGATGTTCCTCTAGCATGAGCAGATTTTTCTAGTTTCTTGAAGGTCTGGATCTTCTTCCAAGCTTTCTGTTGTTTTCATCAATCTGATTTTGGAGCTGCCCGTGGAATTTCGATTCATCAGATTCTGAGAGATTTAGCTTTCCTTGCATTTCCAAGAGAGTATCATTGCTAGAGATGCTCAATTGGTCTTCTAATCTGAAGAATCTTCTCACACCTTTGTCATCCATGAACTCCATCAGCCAGTAAGACCTTAGATGCACTCTTCTCCCTGTGTATGGGATGATTAGAGTCTTTGGGAGTGCATCTTTAGCTCTAACACTCCTTAGTTCTTCAATCTTCTTCAATACTAGTCTTCTTGTAGTGACATTGAACCCAAAGTTCTTCTTGAAGGATGAATAAACTTTAATCAGTACAACTTGGCTCTCTTGAAGAATCCTGTGAAGTGGCCACTGAATCTCCCTTCCTCCTTTGTACTTGAACACTAACCTTTCAGGTAGGTTTCTGTATGCATCAATTCCCCTCACTTCATCGAGTTCATCCAGATAAAGGTTTAGATCAAAAAATTCTTTGATGTCACACAAGTACAGAAGTCTCCCCTATTGACTTTGGGCTGAGCTTTGACTATAGATTTGGGTTTGAGAGGAGACAGCTTCACTTTCTTGACTGCTCTTGACTTTGTCCTTTTTGGCTTGATAAAGATTGGTAGACTGAAATCAGGAATTGGTATGTTATCCCATTCTATTGGCTCATCCTTGGGCACAATAGGTTCACCATGAATATTCCTGTAGGGATCCACCACCCTTATATCTTCAAATACCACAGAGGGCTTTGATGTTTGAGTTGTAGCTGGTGTGGATTCCTTAGGAAATTGATCTTCCAATTCCTTGTCAACAATATCCAGTTTCCTTTTAGTTCTTTTAGCCAATTCTTTCTTTCTTGGAGATTTCTTCTGTTCTTCAACTTGTTTCCTTGATTCAGTAGCTTCAGATGGTTGAGAGGGAATTTGTTGAGATGAATTCACAGCCTGTAGCTTGGCCAAGATAGCAATCTGCTCTTTCTTTTTTTAGTCTTCTTTGCATCTAGAGCAGCTTGCTTCTTTTCCTGCTTCAATCTGGCTTTTTCTTCTCTCTTTGCTTGAGCAAATTGAGGATGTCCAGCTACCACACAAATTTCCTTCCCAATTCTGAATATCTTAGCAATCCTCCTTTTAGAAGCTGAATCAGTTGGATCTTTATAGAAAACAATTAATTTGACAGAAGCTTCTTCTCATCAGGCTTGGGTGTCTCATACACAGTGTCCAAGGGGTTTTTCAAGGATGATTTTGAGTAGTTTGCCCTTAGTTTGAGAGTCATTTCAGCCTTTGGAGACTTGATGCAGGAAGATTGTCCTCTTTCCAGATAGTTCATGCTCATCTCATTCACACTGATTTGCTTGACTTGAGAGTGATGGATGGCTGACTTAGCTGGCTCCTTGACAAGTTGGAACTTCTTCTGTATCTCCTCATCAATCTTCTCCCAGTTGACCAAACTCAACTTTTCCTTCTCAGCAACTTTCAAGTTAGCTGCTGCTGCTTGAATCAGATCTATACCATCTGCAACTGGTGGCTTTGAGACAGTAATTGAAGGCACAATTACCTTACTGATTTGTATCTGAAGCTTCTCCCCCTCACTTGGTCCTTTCTCCCCCCTTTTGTTATCATCAAGTTGAGGGGTCAAGCCTTGTGCTTTAGCCAGTTGCATTAGAAGACTGGTCTGAGACTGTTGATTTTGAAGAATGGTGACCACAGAGTTTTCAATAACTTGAACTTTGTCCTCCAATTTGGCCAGCTTCTTTTCAGCATCTGATTCTCTTCGCAGTCTCAGTAGCAGATCATGCATGGTACCATAGGGCATGATTGAATCCAGCTTCTCAGAATTGTAGGTCTTCAAGTCAGCTATATCCTTTTTGAGTTCATCCACACTCAGATTCTGTCTTAATTGTTGTAGCTTCATGAGATGTAGAGAATCTAGGTGGGCTTGAAGAATAGCCTTGGTACCAGCATTTGAGGTGTTCTGAATGGCCTTTTGGATATACATGATTTGTTTGACTAAGGATACATTGAATTGTCCTGGTGTAGACTCCTTTGTCAATGCCCATTCAGGTAGATCTGGAATATAACTTGGGCCTTCATCTCCCCCTAAGTTCATGCTTCCATCAAATGAAACAGAGTCATCATCATTAGAATTTACTCCAAATTCTTCAGATGGCTCGTCAGCTGTAGGAGGCATCAATTTGACAACAGCTTTATCCCTTTATAGAGATTCTGAAGTATGTACTAGATTTAAAGTCTTCTCTGCCTCCTCATTGCCCTAAGTAGCCAATAGTTGATAGGCTGACACAGGATGAGTAAAAATGTCAGCATCCAAGGAAATGTTATCAATTACAGCTTTGTAATGTTGCTGAAATTGTCTTTCCTTTTCAGCATCATCCACAATCATTGACTCATGAGCAATGGCTGGATCCACCCTTATACCCTATGTACCTGCTTTTCTCTCATGTTCTCTCTTTTGTTGCATCAGGGTCTCACCCTGGATCCCTACCCTCACACCCTCACCTTCACCTAGTAAGGTGGGACTCCTCTCACTCCCTTTTGCCAATCCTGAAGAAATGGATTGCAGATTTTCACTCATTTCCTCTCCTTTTTCCTGGGAGCAACCCAGACTCTCACTCAAAACACTCTGCTCTCTCAATCCTAAGAGTGACTGTACAACCACTAAATCTTCTGCACTTGAAATAATTGAAGTTTGAAGCTGTGCAGAGATACTCGATGGATGAGTAATATCCATCGAGTGAGTGGTTTTGTTATCCGACGGATAACTGCTGTTAGGCTTATCCGTCGGGATACAATCACTACTCAACGGATGAGCAATATCCGTTGAGAGAGTAGAAATGAATGAGGTGGGAATATAAACTATTGTTGACTCTGTGCTGATTGAAGATATTTTAGGCACAGATGACACAACAGTTCCTGAAAGAATTGGCAAGTGAGCCAACAAATCATCTAAAAGATGATGCTCCCTTGCACTAGATTTTGGTTTCCCCAACAGAGTTAAAGAAGGGGAATCAGGGATTGATGTGTTTATCATATCCACATCCAGAGAGTTTGTTGGTGAGTATGGTATTTGAGGTGCTTCTATAACTAGAGATTTTGGTTGTGACTCCACATTTATTGGAGCCACATCAAACTGAATTTGAGAAGGTGCAGTGACTGTGTCTATTGCACCAGTTTGCACTGTGTGTGAACCCTGTGCATCCCCAAATGTTTTTGATTTTTTCTTTCTGACATAAGTTTGGGGTGAGCTTGTGTCCCTAACCCTCTGGGCATGTGGTCTTGGTTGAGAGCTTTGTTTAATAGTTGCATCCTTTTAAGAGGATGTAGCTAGAAATGAGCTTTTGTCCTTTTTAAGCACTGCAGTTTGTTGGAAAACTGCAGTGTGGCTAGGCTGGGATTCACTCAACTCTCCAACCTTATTCTTGGGGTTTCTTTTATGTTCACCCCTTCCCTCACCTGACTTACCCTCCTTCACACTCCCCTCTTTGGCTTTTGTGGATTTTTCAACTGGCATCTTTTGAGAGATACCAGAGGGGGTTTTCTTTGATTTGGATTTGGAAATAGTAGTAGGTCTGACAGCTTTGGTAGGCAACTATTTGGTCATTGGCACAGTTGTCATAGCTACTCCTGAACTCAAAGAAATTATGGAGGTTGGAATAGTTGTAGGGATGGATGAACTTACCTTACTTACCTGAGGTGCTTGCATTACAGGAAAGTAGAACATTGGCACATCCTTGTGATGATTGGCCCTGTTCAGATCTGCAATGAGCCTTCTCTCTTGAAACCAACAATCCAGTTTGTTGTTAGGGTTCTCAAGCACAATCTCTTCACAGAGGTGGTTAGCCAATAACATAAGAAATCTAGCATAATACACATTCTTACCTCTTTTAGCTAACTCACCTAATTTAAAACCTAACTCAAACAAGACAAGGTCACTGAAATTATAAAATTTATCGGTAACTAGCATGTATAGCATGTTAAGCATGGAAATATTCACCGAATCAAAATTACCGATCTTTCCTGAGAAAACCTTTGTAACTACATCACACAAGAAACTCCACTCCTTCCGAAGACTCATTCTCCTAATATCACTCAGTTTAGAAGTAGGAAGTGCATAGTGCATGGAATTAGGCATATTGATAATATCAGTGTCATTGTGTGGTGAAGTCACATTGTTATCAGAAATTTTGAAACATGCTTTTATCACATCACTATTGATATAAAATTCTTTACATTTGATGGTTAGAGTGATGGTCTTATCTGTAGAGTTGTAGGTAGCAGTGGTCCACATCTCTTCAACAACTTCACAGAAGATTGTGGGTGATTCCATCATGGCATAATTGAGCTTGTAATTCCTCACAAAGTCCATCATCTTGTGATAGTCATCCGATTGCAATGAAATAAGCTTTTATACTATCTCAAAAATAACTGATAAAAATAATAAAGTAAAATAAAGTAACCAATAGAAATTGCCTAAAATAGCCGTTTAAAAAATAAACTGTAAAAATTCCACCCATTATTCGTCGTGTAATGCTTACAAACTGTAAGTATACTCGATGGATAATGTTCAGGTAATTAACGGCTTAGATTAAGACAGTTCGACGGATGAGGATAAACTGTTATCCGTCGAGACATAAAATATTCCAGAAAAGTAATTGATTTTTATTAGCAAATTGTATATCGACGGATGACCAAACTCGATGGATAAGGGTCATCCATCGAGATGTAAATTTTGACTTAGCCAAAATTTCAACCAAGACTGAAAAATCAATTAAATTTCTGGCCGCATAACAACTTGCAAAATAACTCAGATAGATTTAAGAGTAATTAAGCATACCTAACTCACTTACCAACCTTGAAAAGGTGGATTCATCCAGTGGCTTGGTAAAGATATCTGCAAGTTGCTTCTCACTTGGAACAAAATATAGCTCCACAGTACCATTTATTACATGTTCCCTTATGAAATGGTACTTGATATCTATGTGCTTTGTCCTTGAATGTTGCACTGGATTTTCAGTGATGGCAATTGCACTTGTGTTATCACAGAAAATAGGAATCCTCTCAACTTACAAACCATAGTCCAACAATTGATTTCTCATCCATAAAATCTGTGCACAGCAGCTGCCAGCAGCAATATATTTAGCTTCAGCTGTAGAAGTAGAAACTGAATTTTGTTTTTTACTGAACCAGGACACAAGCTTGTTTCCTAGAAATTGACAGGTTCATGTTGTACTCTTTCTATCAATTCTACAACCTGCATAATCTGCATCTGAATAACCAGTTAGATCAAAACCAGAATCTTTATGGTACCAAATGCCAAGGTTTGGTGTTCCCTTGAGATATCTGAAAATTCTCTTAATAGCTATTAAGTGAGATTCTCTAGGATCAGCCTGAAATCTAGCACATAAATATGTAGCAAACATTATATCTGGCCTACTAGCTGTTAAGTACAGAAGTGAGCCAACCATGCCTCTATAACTTGAACTATCCACAGACTTTTCAGTAGTGTTTAATTCAAGCTTAGTTGTTGTGGCTATGGGAGTTTTTGCAGATGTGCAATCCATTAGATCAAACTTCTTTAAAAGATCAAAAATATATTTAGTTTGACTAGTGAATATTCCATCACTAACTTGCTTAACTTGTAAACCAAGAAAGTAAGTTAGTTCTCCCATCATACTCATTTCATACTTACTTTGCATCAATTTGGGAAACTTTTTGCAAAGTTTCTCATCTGTAGAGCCAAAAATAATATCATCTACTTAAATTTGAACAAGTATACTAGAGCCATTAACATTTCTGAAAAATAAAGTTTTATCTACAGTACCTCTTGTGAAGTTATTTTCCAAAAGAAACTTTGATAAAGTGTCATACCAGGCTCTAGGTGCTTGCTTCAGTCCATAAAGTGCTTTCAAAAGATAATAGACATATTATGGAAAATTTGGATCTTCAAAACCAGGAGGTTGACTGACATAAAATTCTTCCTCCAAATCTCCATTCAGAAAGGCAGTTTTGACATCCATTTGATAGACCTTGAAATTGGCATGGGCTGCATAGGCTAAGAAGATTCTGATGGCTTCAACTCTTGCAACAGGAGCAAATGTTTCATCAAAGTCTATTCCTTCTTGTTGACAGTAGCCTTTGGCAACCAATCTAGCTTTATTTCTGACAACTATACCATTTTCATCCATCTTGTTTCTGAATACCCATTTGGTGTTTATTGGATTCTTTCCTTTAGGCTTGGGTATCAGCTTCCACATATTATTCCTTTCAAATTGGTTTAGCTCCTCCTGCATAGCTAATATCCAATCAGGATCCAACAAAGCTTCTTCTACCTTCTTTGGTTTTTCCTTGAAAAGAAAACTGTTGTATAGACATTCTTCCTGAGTTGCTCTTCTTGTTTGAACTCTAGAAGAAACATCACCAATGATAAGCTCAAAGGGGTGATCTTTTGTCCATTTCCTTTGTTGAGGTAGATTAGCTCTAGATGAAGAAACCTCATTGTTGTCTTGATGTGTAATTGAGTTTTGATTGCTAGAAACTCCCCCTGAGTTTATGGATCTTTGATTTAAGAAAGGGGAACTTTCTATAGGTGATCTATCTTGACTTCCTGTTCCTTTTGATAACCCGGCGGATGGTGAATTTTGAGTACCGACGGATGAAGCTGGTTGTCTCCCGACGGATAACGCAGATTGCCTTCCAACGGATGAAGCATTATGCAACTCGACAGATGTTGAGTTTTGTGCTTCATTGGTAGTAGATTTATCTGTATTATCCTTAGATACATTCTCTTGATCACTTTCATCATCACTAACCATCTCCATATTGTCGAATTTGAGGCTCTCATGGTAATCTCCATCTTTCAGTCCTTCAATCTTTTTATCATCAAACACAACATGTATTGATTCCACAACAATGTTGGTTCTTAGATTGTAGACTCTATATGCTTTACCAACAGCATATCCAACAAAAATTCCTTCATCTGCTTTAGCATCAAACTTCCCATTTTAATCAGTTTGATTTCTCAGAATATAGCATTTGCAGCTAAAGACATGAAGAAAGTTTAGAGTTGGCTTCTTGTTCTTGAACAATTGATAGGGAGTCATGCATCTTGCTTGATTAACCAGAGAAATATTCTGAGTGTAGCATGCAGTATTTACAGCTTCAACCCAGAAATATATTGGCAGTTTAGATTCTTCAAGCATTGCCCTTGCAGCTTCAATAAGTGATATGTTCTTCCTTTCCACTACTCCATTCTGTTGTGGAGTCCTTACTTCTGAAAACTCATGCAGAATCCCATTTTCCTCACAAAATGCTCTCATGATAGAATTCTTGAACTCAGCTCCATTGTCACTCCTGATTCTTCTAACCTTGAAATCAGGATGATTATTGACTTGCCTTATGTGATTGATGATGATTTCACTAGCCTCATCTTTAGACTTTAAGAAATATGTCCAAGAGAACTTTGAGAAATCATCTACAATTACTAGGAAAAATCTTTTCCTTGAGATGGATAATACATTGACTAGTCCAAACAAATCCATGTGAAGCAGTTGCAAAGGCTCTTCAATTGTTGAATCAAGTTTCTTCTTCAATGATGCTTTAATCTGCTTCCCTTTTTGGCAGGCATCACACAGTCCATCCTTTGAAAACTCCACTAGAGGAATGCCTCCGACCAGTTCTTTCTTTACCAGCTCATTCATGGTCTTGAAGTTTAAATGGGATAGCTTCTTGTGCCATAGCCAACTTTCATCCTGACTTGCTTTACTGAGAAGACAAGTTACAGACTCTGCATTGGATGAGTTGAAATCAGCTAGGTACACATTTCCTTTTCTCACACCAGTGAGAACCACTTTGTTGCTTCTCTTATTAGTCACAACACAGACTTCTGAATTGAAGGTTACTGAATTGCCTTTATCACAAAGTTGGCTGATACTCAACAGATTGTGTTTGAGACCATCCACCAAGGCAACCTCCTCAATGATGACATTGTCCTTTGAAATCAAGCCATATCCCACAGTATAACCCTTGCTGTCATCTCCAAAAGTAATACTTGGGCCAGCTCTCTCCTTAAACTCTGTGAGCAGGGTAGAATCATCAGTCATGTGTCTTGAACATCCACTATCCAAGTACCAAATATTCTTTCTGTTTCCCTGCACACATCAAAATCAAATCAAGTTGATTTTGGTACCCAAGTTTCCTTGGGTCCTGCCTTGTTAGCTTTCTTTTTCTGTTTCTTAGGTCTTATTTCATTTGACTCAGGAATTTCAGATTCATCCTTAGTCATTTGAGTTGGACCTTTGAAACCATTCATTGCAACAGAATTATCATGCATATTATAACTAACAGGAAATGGCATGCTTGGTGTAAATATGTTATTCCGGTAAGGCATGCTAAATACCATTTGTGGCATACTATATGCAGCATAATAAGGATTAGGTGCAAATGGCATATTAGCAAACTGTGCATTCATGTTCTGTGTAGGCATAACATTAACAGGCATGGGAGACATGGCTTTCATGTTAGGAAATTGAGGCTGAACAGATATGGGAGTAGGCATGGTAGATTTGCAATTAACAGATAAATGATTTACACTACCACACTTGACACAGATTTTTCTAGGAGCATATTTATCAGGTGTGTAGTTATTGTGTTTGTTAATTCCTACTTTACCATTCCTATTGTTTTTCCTTTTAGTCTCTGTTTTTACCTCAATTTTCTCAAGTCTGTCACTTAACTGTTTGACAATCATGTGACCAACATTAGCCTTTTTCCTTTTCTTAACTTGACTTGACTCTCCTGAAACAAAGTTCTTGGAAACAGACCCATACTTCTCATTCAGCTTAACTAGTTTGGCTTTACTAATGGGCTTGCTCACAGCCGACGGATGAGGATTTTCATCATTCGACGGATAACACTTTTTGTTATCCGACAGATAATCCTCATCATCCATCGAGTCTACATCTGTTAGCAGCCCATCTACCAAATTAGGTTCTAATTTCTCTTTGTTCTTTTTCCAGGCTTCATCACAGAAAGACTCAATTCCTTGAACTTTGGTGATTTGAGCATGGACATCCCTAGATGTTTTCCATGCTTTAATCACCTCTTGTTCACGCTCGAGGTGCTTCTTTAAAATTTCTTCCTTTTTCAAGGACTCAGTTAATTCCTCCTTGGTAATCTTACACTCAATTCTTAATTTCTCAAAATTAATAAACTGAGACTCAAGCACATTATTCCTCTCACTTAAAAACAAATTGTTTTTTTTTATTTTAGCATTTTCTTTAGTAAGAGACTTAAGAGTAACACGCAAATGATATAACTCTGTAGACATATCATTAATGGCATCATTACACTCAGCTTTAGATAAATGTGCAAAGTTTGTAGTAATTACCTGATTGCTTGAGGAACTTGTCTCCGTCTCATCAGACTTGGCCATTAGGGCAAGATTGACATAGCTGACATCTTCATCTTCATCCAGACCTTCTGCTGCCCAGTCATTTTCTTGTGTAATAAAAACCCTTTCCTTTTGCTTGAGTAGATCAAAGTATTTTTGCTTATAATCCACAGACTCAAACCTTTTCTTACTGGAATCTGACTTCCAACACTCACTGGCAAAATGCCCTGCCAAGCCACATTTGAAACATTTGAATTTTGACTTATCCACCATGTTTCTATTTGGCTTGGTTGCCTAAAAGTTCTTCTTGAACTTGAGCTTAGCAAATCTCCTGAAAAGAAATGCTAGGTGCTCATCAATGTCCTCCATGTCATTTATCTCAACAAATCTTCACTTTCTACTGCAAGCCCCTTTTCCCTTGTTCTCACAGACCTTTGAAGTTGATTCAACAGCTTCCATCTTCACTTCCTTCTCCTTTTCCAACTCAGCAACTAGTGCAATGGATCCTCCTTTCTTCTTTCCTCTCTCCATCCTTTCATCCTGCTCTATTTCAAGCTCATAGGTTTTCAGGATGCCATACAGTCTCTCCAAAGTAAACTCCTTATAATCTTGTGAGTTTCTTAATGAGACTGTCATTGGTTTCCATTCCTTTGGAAGAGATATAAGGAATTTCAGATTAGAGTCTTTAGTCTGATAGACCCTTCCATGCAACTTGAGAGCATTTAGTAGTTTTTGAAACCTACTAAAAATATCAGTGAGAGACTCACTTTCCTCATTGTGAAAATGCTCATATTGCTGAATCAAGAGCTGCATCTTATTTTCTCTAACTTGCTCAGTGCCATCACAGATTATCTGTATAGTATCCCAAACTTCCTTGGCAGTTTTGCAGTTGATAATGTTGTCAAACATGTCAGCATCAACTCCATTAAACAGAATATTCATGGCCTTTTTATCCTTCCTGACTTGTTTAATGTCAGGATCAGACCATTCATGCCTTGGCTTGGGGACTGATGGCTCGTTTCCTGTTGCAGCTCTCATTGGAACATGAGGGCCTCTTTCTATGCAGTCCACATAGGCATCATCTTGAGAAAGCATATGAAGATGCATCTTTACCTTCCAATGATGGTAATTATCTTTATCTAGAAAAGGAATCTTCACTCCAACATCCTTCTTGTTCATCTTGCTGAATTGTTTTGATCTTTAAACTCTTTATAAGTTAAGAGCTTGCTCTGATACCAATTGTTAGTCCCTTAACAATATAGAAAGAATTACAGAAGGGGGGTTGAATGGAATTCTTGAACCTTTTTCTTAAAATAAAAATGTTCAAACTCGAATATAAATATAAGTGTATTGATTAGCACAATGCGGAAAAAAAACTTAAGTGAACCAAACACAAGTAATTAAAAATAAGAGTCTTTAAAAACTTTCTGGTGGATCTAAACAATTCCACCAGAGATATATATTATATCGAGAGAACTCTGTGTGCAAGAATGCTCACAGCTGCTTATAAATATGAACTACTGAGAATATAGAGAAATGCTAATAATTCTGCTTACAAATGTTTCTCACTTTTTGTATCTCAGATCTATGTTTCTATTTGCTACTTCTTGGTTTATATATTACCAAGATTACAAAGTCAAAAGACAGGATCATTATAAAAAACTATCGGGTCTAATGTTTTGCTACTTTGTTCTCTATTACCCAGTTAATAGGCTTCCTCATTCAATTTGCATACACTTCGACGCATGTGACCAGTTGTCACTGTCAACTGATATTTGAATTCTTTATCCGTTGAGTACATGATCATCCGTCGACTTTATGATCATCCGTTGATGGCTTCATTGATCATCCGTCGACTGCTATATTGAACATCCGTTGATAGCTATTTGATCATCCGTCGATGGCTTTGTTAATCATTCGTCGGTAGCTATTTTGGCACTTGACTTCAATTCATTTATGCAGAATTACAAGACATCATCTATGTACAATTAATCAACCTATTCTGCATATCTAGTTAAAGTCAACATGACTTATATGCTACTGCAGAATTTATACAAAGGTGTATGCAGAAATGTGCTACAGACTCATTATTACATAAGCTACTCACTCGATGGATAATAAGTCATCATCCGTCGGGACTATAATCAGTTATCCGTCGGGACTATAATTCTTATTCGTCGAGTGGTACATTATTTCACTAAGTAAAATCTACTTAGGTGTTTTATTTATGAAATCATCAAGTACACAACATATGTACAACATATTCGCTAAACTAATAAACTGTTAAACTATTAGACTTAGACTACTTATACTACTAAACTACGACCACAACTTATCCTATTATTAAAAAATAAATAAATAGTGGTATACATCCGGTAAACTACTAATTCTGACGACCATATGTTATCTTATTATTTTTATTATACATTTATAATTACTATATATTTATATAAATATTTTAAAATTATAATATGATGGGATAAATAAATTTTTTAAATAATAATGGGAACCCATGTGCATTGCACGAGAAATAACCGTTGAACCAAATTATACCTCATTCCGGTTATTATAGTATAGTATATATATTATATTATAATAACTGGAATGGGTATAATTTGGTTCAACGGTTATTCCCTAATTTTGGTTATTAAAAAAATATAAATAAATAGTATTATATATCCGCTATACAACTAAATTATTAAACTACTACACACATAATCTACTTATCCTAATAAACTACAACCACAGTTTATCATATTATTAAAAACAACAGTATTATATATCCGCTAAACTACTAAATTGTTAAACTACCGGATATAGTATACTTATCCTATTAAACTACGACTACAGGTTATCCTATTATTTTTTTATAAATTTATTATTATTATATATTTATGTAAATAATTTTAAAATTATAATATGACAAAATAAATAAAAAATTTAAATATTAACGGGAACCCGTGAATCGCATGGGATTTAAGCTAGTACTATAATAATAATAGGAATGGGGTATAATTTGGTTCAACGGTTATTCGCTAATTTTAATTATTAAAAAAATAAATAAATAGTGTTATATATTCGTTAAACTACTAAAATATTAAACTACACAAATAGTCTGCTTATATCATACTAAACTACAAACACAGCTTATCATATTATTAAAAAAATAAAAAAAAATAACTTATCCTATTAAACTACGACCACAGGTTATTCTATTATTTTTTTTTATAAATTCAATATTTTTATATATTTATATAAATAATTTTAAAATTATAATATAACAAGATAAATAAAAATTTTAATATTAACAGAAACTCGTGCATCGCACGGGATTTCAGTTAGTAACTAATAGTAACCCCAAATTAGAATGAACGTGTATAAATAACTATTTAAATATGAAGAGAATCAAACGCGGATGAAACTGAAGAGCTAAATAAAATAAAATATCAGATAATGATGTTGTTGCATGGAATCGAATTTGCGTAAAATCAAATAACTAAACTAAATAAATATATTTGGGATAATAGAATAGTTAGGTAAAATTGAAATAGAGTTTGATTGATGACCAAAATTCGTTACTTTGGGATCTTGTAGTATTGTGTTACGCAAAGGGTATTAATTCATAGATTATTAATTAATTGAACACATTTTTATTTTTTATATCAAATTTAAATTTCACTTTTATTTCAGTAAAAATTTAAATATTATTATTTGTATTAGATACAATTTTTTTAAAAATAGGTGCAGTAACCAACCATATCTTCTTAATATATATAAAGGAAAACCTCCCGGTCTAACGGTTCGATTTTTCGATCCGGTTACATGAGTAAAATCGTAATTGTTACCAAATTGTTCTATTGGTTCCGTTTGGTTACAGTTTTAATCTATTTTTGTCGATTTCGACTTTTTAAGTGTGATTTTTCAATTTTTCGGTCTGATTTCAGTTTTTCGATTTTTGTTTGCTCACCCCTACTTGTGATTTATGAATGTCGGCCAACGTACATAACGTGCTCCAAAATATATTAGTCTCGTTTTGTATAATAAATATATAAGAGTTTTGGAAGTCTCTATTAATTTGGGAACCTTTATACATTGTTCACTTCGATTTCTTTTTTTACAGAAAATGTAATCTTAAAGTAACGTGTTGAGTCGTTAACAATGTAAAGGTAAATATATATTTTTACTTTAATACATAATATAATGCAATACGATAGTCTAACAATTTTGGAATGTAGTATACAGAATCTATTTTTTCTTTTTACAAATAGGATTTATCGAATTTGATGAGGTAGAGTCGAAAAAACCTGACACAACACGAGGATAAGCTTTTAACGGTCAACTTAAAGATCACACTTGTGATCAAAGAAAAACATAATTTAAATTATATCACTCGGAGTTTTTTCACTTTGTGAAAAAAAATTCGGGTCCTGGGACAACACTAGTGGAAATGCTTGTATATAAATTCCATCTGATTTTGATGTGAAAAATGATGTTCAAATGCAAAAACATCAAGAGCAACAAATTTCAGATGAAATGGAACCTTAAAATGATGGTCATGACACTCCTGAGAGCAGGGGAGCTATTCAGGTTCAAGATTCAGCTTGTTTACGTTCTCAACGTGCTAAAAGAAGACCGGACTTAGACCGACATGGATGTTCGTTTATCAAGTTCTAGATAATGAAATACCTGAGGATCCTCTGTGCAATTTGCTTTATTTTCTGATTGTGATCCAATAACAAATGGAAATATGCTATGGGCCTGTTTGGGGTTTTTTAAAATATGTAACATATGATTTAAAGTTAAAAAAATATCATATAAGTGATATGAACATCGTAACTTATAAGTTATTTAAGTGTTTGGATAATTTACTTATAAGTTGGTGACAGTGTTTGGTAAATGATAACTTATAAGTTATAATTTTTTCAAAAAAATCAAAAATTTAATATAATAACTTGATATATAAATATAAAATTTAAATGAGAAAATTAAAAAAATAAAAATTATTAAAAACAAAAAAAGTAAGAAAAATTATAACAAAGTTGATATATATATATATATATATTCAATATAGCGGCAGAAAAGTAGTGCACGGTTCAAATCCGATAAATAAATGAGAAATAGCTGATTTGGCAGATTAAAAAATACAAATTAAAGATTAGAGGACCAAGAATGGATGTGAGAATGGGAATGTACAAATAAACCAACTTTACAATTTTCATCATATTTGTCAATATATGATCATTTTCTCCTAGGTGCCAAACGATATGATCAAATTGATAACGGGCTTTCAGCCCATATATGACCACCAAATAGGGTGCAAAACAGGCACTCTAAGTGATGAAATTACAGCAAGTGAGAAAAATGATATGTGGGAGTTGGTTGATCTTCCAGTTGGACATAAGAGCATTGGTGTGAAGTGGGTTTACAAAACAAAGATAAATGAAAATGGAAAAAATGATAAACATAGAGCACGTCTCGTAGTAAAATGATACAAACAAGAACACATAATTGATTGCATAGAAGTCTTTGCACTTGTCGCAAGGCATGATATAATTCATTTGGTGACGGCATTAGCAGCTTGCAACTCATGGTAAATATTTTAGCTAGATGTCAAGTCAACATATTTACAAGGAGACTTGGAAGAAGGGGTGTTTGTTGATCAACCTCTCGGCTATGTGAAATATGGTAATGAGCATATAGTCTATAAATTAAAGAAATTTTTATACGGATTAAACTAGACTCCTAGAGCCTGGTATAGTCATATAATTGCTTATTTTTTTAAAAGAAGATTTCAAAAGGTGTGTATATGAGCACACTCTTTACACGAAAATTGGATATGATGGATAGTTGATTATTGTGTACTTGTAGGTTGATGATCTTATTTATATCAGAAATGATAGTGCCATGATTGAAAGATTTAAGCAATTTATGATGCATGAGTTTGATATGTCTGGTCTTCGGATGATGCATTATTTTCTTGGCATAAAAGCAATGCAATCGGATTTTAGAATTTTCTATGTCAAAGGAAGTATGTAAAAGAAGTTTTAGGCAGGTTTGGTATGCTTGATTGTGAAAGAGATATGTCCTAAGTCCAATCATGTATGAAGATTTTGGAATAACTTTTATGTAATCTGTTTTGATTTCATTGATATTAATAAAAGACTTGTTTTGTTTTTATTGCGGGCTCTATCTATTTAAATGTTTAAATAAGATATACCACAGTGTATAATAAAGCTTTTTATGGATTGTGATGAGATCATAATAATGAGACCTAAAAGATGATAACTCTAAACTTAAATAGTTCTTGGTCGTAGGATTACTAACTGGTAATTAATAATCCGTAAAGATCGGTACATACTATGCTTGCTTCATTATGAAGGATGTATGTTCTCATAGACATTTGTGTGGTGACACTATAGCTAGTATGTAGGTGCTTATTATAGAATAAGTTCACTGAACATGACTCACACAGCTGAACAACCGATGGAGTTCACTCACGTGTCAGCAGTTGTTCACATAGTGATAGTTGTACAAGTATCCTTAGACTTGAGGTCATCATAGTCATCTTGTGTACACTGAACTATTCTTTGGTTTAGTTCTTAGTCTCAAGGGACAATTATAAGGGCTCTACTGGGTATAGGAATTTGTACACGAAGATAGTGTATGATCAATAAAGGATCTACCCCTTCCAGTGTAGGAAGAGAATGTTCAATACTGATCCACTTATGTTAGTTCAGGAATCTCTGGCCAGAGTGAATGAAATTAGAAAGGAGTTTCTAATTTACATTAAATAGAACTAAGCATAGTGAATGGGAAAGCAAGTGATTAAATAAGATAGGTTTGACACAAGTTCCATGCCTTGTATTTAATCGTGACATTGCAGGGTAGAAGGAATTGATTGTACGGTAACTACTCACTGAATAGGTTCTTGGTATTCTAAGCAGTGAATTCGTATTATCCGGATAGTCGCGATATGCTGAGAAGTATCCCTCACGATGTAGAATAAATATGATTAATTAATTAATCATATTTAATGAATTAGAGAATTTATATAAATAATGATAAAATAGTTTTATTATTATTTATTTCTACTACCGGCTTAATATTGAACCTACAGGGTCACACCATAAAAGAGAATGATTTAATGGTGGAGGAATTAATTAATAATGGCTGATAATTATTTATTTATGAAATAAATAATTAATTGGCAAATTTAATAATTGATTAAATGAGATTTAATTGATTATAAATTAATTAAGAAAAGGTTCTTAATATTATTAATTAAGAATTTAATTTTTGAAAATTAAATCAAGTGAGAGAATTATTTCTAAAGAGTTTAGAAAAAGGATTAATAATTAAAAGGTGTTTTAATTATTAGTGAGAATAATAAAGGGTTAATAATAATATTTTATGGGAAAATTTTCAGCTGAAAATTTTGCCTATAAATATACTATTATAGACCCTATTTTTGCCTCAACCAAAAAGATTTACAAAACCCTAATTCTCTCCATCTCCTCCTCCTTCATTACATCGTTTTCTTGGTGGATACCGGTGGAGTGCTTCACACTTGAGGAGCATCTGCTAAGGATCTCCGTTCATCGTTCTTGGATCGCTACTAAAGACCTCCATCTTTCCATTAACGTAAAGCTTCTTAAGGTAAACATACTAAACTACGAATTAAATATTATTTTTCGCATGGATCCTGCGGAGGGTTTCGGTTTTTTTTTTAAGATTAAATTTACGTTTTCGCTGCGTTTATGTGCTAAAAACCCTTCAATGGCATCAGAGCTACTTGTGAAAAGTTTTTAATTCGTTTATGTGTTTAACTGTTTTCGATATATGAGCATGTACGTGATTCGCCATGATTTGATGTTGATATAATATGCTTATATATGTATGGTTTTGAATATATGATATTCATGTGAGTTGTATAATCATAAGATGATTATATAATCTGTATATATACTGATATATACATGATTTATGTTTGTTCTAATTATGAGAATCATATTAGATACGGATTCTGAATTGGCTACTGCAGATTTGCTGAAATCTGGGTCTGGTGTCCGATTTACGCAAACGAATACCCTATTCCATAGGTAAAAGAGCGTCTGAACAAAACTGATAGCTAAAACTATCAACGACTTGTCTGTAAGGCGTTTGACGTCGTTTACTGCCCGTAAACAATGATTCTTGTTTTTCTGATTTGATTCTGATTTTTCTGATTTTTGTCATATTTTTTTATGATTAGATCATGGATAATGTGATATGTTAAGATCAGATTATGTGTTTTAGCATGCTTTTATGTGTTGTACGAGCATGGTGGATGGTTATGACCTTTCGACCTTAGTGTAATGGTTTTGGTTTTGGTTTTAAATACGACTTGCATGTCGTCAATCTTTGTAATCATAAATCTTGAATGTAACTCGAGTTATTCTTGTAAGTTCATTAGATTAGTTTTACTTTCAATCATGTAATGTAATTGAAGACTCAAGAAGGCTATCCAATGGAGGTGATACAAAGAAGAAGACGAGGCATACAAGAAGACTTATGTAATAAGTAGTTGTATTTATTTCCATCACCATATTAGATTGACCTTGATCTTTATCACGAGCTTGATAAAGATCACATAGGGTGGGGCCATAACCAAACACATTTACTTTATTGCACTTTACATTTACTTGTTTATTTAATTTTATATATGAGATATATGTCTATGTTTACCATGCGATGATAGATTTAGGTGAACTTAAATCAATATAAGGCGTGCTCTAGAAAATCTAGAATAGGAATCGTTTCTTGCCTTAACAATAAATATTATGAATACGATCATGAGATTCTTGTGTTTATGAAACACGTAATTGAATATGAATTTTCAATATTGAGAGAAATGATGATTCTGTCAACAACAGATTTCTATATGTAAGAAAGGGTTATTAAGTGACGCCTCTTGACAATGCTCCACCCGATCTGGGAATCATCTGATTATCGATTATTGATTTGAAATATTTAATTTAAAAGGAAGAATCTCTTTATAATATGATTATGATTGTAACGTAATATAATCCCTCTAAAATTAAATAATATCAAGTAGTAATTGGCCAATGACACAACGGGCTTGTGTCGGTCATAGCCTTCCAACATGATAGAAAGTGGTTCTTATTTTTAAATCATTGTCGTTTCGTGCTACAGCCGAGGGCTTTGATTTTGAAATAAGAAATAATTGTCTATTACATAGAGATCTGTACATTGAATTAGAATCTAAAGGTCAGTACGTGCCACAGCCGTGGGCCGTTGGAGTCTGATTCAATTGTACGAAATATTGGGTTAGACTTGACTTAGAATATTGAGTTTGTCGTGCCACAGTCGTGACTCGATTATTCAAGAGGCTAAAGTTATATTAGGGAATAACATAAGATGTAATTGACAAGAGTTGTCTGCCTATTGAACATCACATGACATTTTGTGCCACAACCGAGGTTGTGTGATGGAATGTAGGATCCCTATTCCCACTAGCATTATGAATGCTTAATTTTCACTTAGGGGGTTGAAAAAAAATTAGATGAACTAGTGGGAGACACTTATGAATAAAGACCCGATTCATATAGTGTTTTGAAATGAAATTGAATATTTGCTAAGTGTTGTTATGTGTTTATCATTTACAGATTTACTATATTCGTCATGTCTTCTGCACTATCACTCCGAAGCATACTAGATGCTCACAAGTTGACTGGTCCTAATTTAGCTGTTTGTTTTCACTGTAACAAGTTGGGGCACTGGAAGAGGAACTGCAAGGTTTACCTTGCAGAATTGAAGAAGAAGGGTAGTGAGACTACCGCTTCTGATCCAGGCATGTTCATGATCGAAGTTAATATGTCACTAGGTCAAATTTCTACTTGGGTATTAGATACCGCCTGTGGTTCTCATATTTGCAATTCGTTGCAAGGACTAAAGGGAAGTAGGACTCTTGAAAAAGATGAGGTGATTCTACGTATGGGCAATGGAGCAAGGGTTGCGGCCATATCTGTAGGACCATTTAGTTTACATATGCCTACGGGCAAGACTATTATTTTGAATAATTGTTATTACGTTCCCTCTATTGTGAGGAATATTGTTTCTATTCCTATGTTGGATGTGGATGGTTTTTCATTTATTATTAAGAATAATGAATGTTCTATCCTTAGAGATAATGTTCTTTTTGGACGTGGCATTTTAAATAATGGTCTGTATGTATGTGACGTAGAGCATGATTTACTTCAGATTGAACAAACTAATAAAAGAAAACGAGATGATGAAAATCTGACCTATTTATGGCACTATAGGCTAGGTCATATTAGTGAAAATAGACTGCGGACATTGCATAAGGAAGGCTTACTTGACCCCTTTGATTTTGAATCATATCCTACATGCGAGTCTTGTCTATTGGGTAAAATGACCAAATCTCCATTTAGTGGACATGGAGAGAGGGCTGCAGATTTGCTAGGATTGGTACACACAAATGTATGTGGACCAATGTCTACGCAAGCCATGGGTGGATTTTCGTACTTCATTACTTTCATAGATGATAGATCTAGATTCGGATATGTGTATTTGATGAAACACAAGTCTGAAGCCTTTGAAAAGTTCAAAGAATATAAATATGAAGTGGAGAAACAAACCAAACACAGTATTATAACTCTTCGATCAGATCGAGGTGGTGAATACTTGAATGGAGAGTTTCTAGATTATCTCAAAGAAAATGGTATAGTCTCCCAGTGGACTCCTCCATATACTCCACAGTTAAATGGGGTATCTGAAAGGAGAAATCGAACTTTGTTAGACATGGTTCGGTCCATGATGAGCTATGCGAATCTTCCAGTATTCCTATGGGGTTATGCATTGGAAACCTCAGCATATTTACTGAATAAGGTGCCTTCCAAATCTGTTCCTCAAACACCATATGAGATATGGAAAGAAAGGAAACCGAGTCTTAAACACGTTAAGATTTGGGGACGTCCAGCTTATATCAAGAAAGTTGACCCAGATAAGCTGGAATCTCGATCCGTAAAATGTAATTTTGTGGGATATCCTAAAGAGACTTTGGGGTATTACTTTTACACCGATCATCGGGTGTTTGTCTCCAGACATGCTACCTTCTTGGAAAAGGAGTTTATCCTTGAAAGAAACAGTGAGAGCAAAATTGAACTTGATGAAGTTCAAGAAGCACAAACTACTACGGATCAAGTGGAAACACATGTTCAGACTGAACAACCTTCTGTGGAACAGCCCATTCGTAGGACAGGGAGAGTGTCTCGCCAACCTGAGAGGTATTATGGCCTTGTCATTGAGAATGACAATGAGTTGTCAATCATTGATGATGACGACCCTGTGACCTATAATGAGGCTATGAGTAGTGTTGACTCGGAGAAATGGCATAGTGCCATGAAATCCGAAATGGAATCTATGTATACCAACCAAGTATGGACTCTGGTTGAGACGCCTGAAGGTGTTAAGCCTATTGGGTGCAAGTGGGTATACAAAAGAAATATTGGAGCAGATGGCCAGGTGGAGACCTATAAGGCCAGGCTCGTGGCAAAAGGATTCAAACAAAGGCAAGGGATTGACTTTGATGAAACTTTTTCGCATGTAGCCCTGTTAAAATCAATTCGGATTTTACTTGTGATTGCTGCTTACTACGACTATGAGATCTGGCAAATGGACGTGAAAACGGCCTTCCTCAATGGGGAACTTGAGGAGGAAGTGTATATGACACAGCCAGAGGGTTTTCTTTCCAAGGGAAATGAACACCTAGTGTGTAAGCTACTGCGAACCATATATGGTTTAAGGCAAGCTTCTCGTAGATGGAACATCCGTTTTGATGAGACAATCAAAGAGTTTGGTTTTATCAAAAACATAAATGAACCATGTGTCTACAAGAAGGTTAGTGGGAGCGCGGTAACATTTCTTGTATTGTATGTGGATGACATACTTCTTATAGGAAATGATATATCGATGCTACAATCAGTCAAAGTATGGCTATAAAAGAACTTCACCATGAAGGACTTGTGAGAAGCATCCTACATTCTCGGTATGAAGATCTATAGAGATAGATCTAGAAGAATGATAGGTCTTACCCAGGGTACATACATCTAGAAAGTGCTTAAAAGGTTTAGCATGGAAAACTCCAAAAGAGGTATCATACCGATGAGCCATGGAGTGTCCCTTTCCGAAAAAAATGTCTCCTAAGACACCTGAGGAAAGAGAGCGTATGAGTAAGATTCCTTATGCTTCAGCAATAGGATCTATCATGTACGCGATGTTATGTACAAGGCCTGATGTTGCTTATTCAATTAGTGTGACGAGCAGATATCAGTCCAATCCAGGTGAAGACCACTGGAAAGCAGTGAAAAACATCCTTAAGTACTTGCGAAGGACTCATGACATTTTTCTTATTTTTGGTGGTGAATCTGGGTTGAAAATTGAGGGTTATACTGACTCTAGTTTTCAATCAGAAAGTGATAGCAAATCCATATCAGGGTACGTGTTTACTCTGAATGGTGGTGCGATTAGTTGGAAGAGTTCCAAACAGTCTACAACGGCTGACTCCACAGCAGAAGCAGAATATATAGCTGCAAGTGAGGCTGTAAAAGAAGCCGTTTGGATGAGGAAATTTGTTCTGAGTTGGGATTTGTTCCTAGCATTGAAGAGCCTATTGTGTTGTATTGTGATAACAACGCAGCAATAGCACAAGCCAAGGAACCTAGGTCTCATAGAAATTCCAAACATGTCCTGCGACGCTTTCATTTGATTAAGGAGATTGTTAAAAGAGGAGATGTCAACGTCGAGAGAGTTGACACACATAACAACGTAGCAGACCCACTCACAAAGCCACTTTCTCAGAGTCACTTTGATCGTCATAAAGACAAGATGGGTATTAGATACCAGAGTGATTAGCTTTAGTACAAGTGGGAGATTGAAAGAGATATGTCCTAGGTCCAATCATGTATGAGGATTTAGGAATAACTTTTATGTAATCTGTTTTGATTTCATTGATATTAATAAAAGACTTATTTTGTTTTTATTGCGGGCTCTATCTATTTAAATGTTTAAATAAGATATACCACAGTTTAGAATAAAGCTTTTTATGGATTGTGATGAGATCATAATAATGAGACCTAAAAGATGATAACTCTAAACTTAAATAGTTCTTGGTCGTAGGATTACTAAATGGTAATTAATAATCCGTAAAGATCGGTACATACTATGCTTGCTTCATTATGAAGGATGTATGTTCTCATAGACATTTGTGTGGTGACACTATAGCTAGTATGTAGGTGCTTATTATAGAATAAGTTCACTGAACATGACTCACACAGCTGAACAACCGATGGAGTTCACTCACGTGTCAGCAGTTGTTCACATAGTGATAGTTGTACAAGTATCCTTAGACTTGAGGTCATCATAGTCATCTTGTGTACACTGAACTATTCTTTGGTTTAGTTCTTAGTCTCAAGGGACAATTATAAGGGCTCTACTGGGTATAGGAATTTGTACACGAAGATAGTGTATGATCAATAAAGGATCTACCCCTTCCAGTGTAGGAAGAGAATGTTCAATGTTGATCCACTTATGTTAGTTCAGGAATCTCTGGCCAGAGTGAATGAAATTAGAAAGGAGTTTCTAATTTACATTAAATAGAACTAAGCATAGTGAATGGGAAAGCAAGTGATTAAATAAGATAGGCTTGACACAAGTTCCATGTCTTGTATTTAATCGTGACATTGCAGGGTAGAAGGAATTGATTGTACGATAACTACTCACTGAATAGGTTCTTGGTATTCTAAGCAGTGAATTCGTATTATCCGGATAGTCGCGATATGCTGAGAAGTATCCCTCACGATGTAGAATAAATATGATTAATTAATTA
This sequence comes from Apium graveolens, assembly GCF_009905375.1. Lineage (NCBI taxonomy): Eukaryota > Viridiplantae > Streptophyta > Magnoliopsida > Apiales > Apiaceae > Apium > Apium graveolens. Next base: position 23,074,816 of record NC_133652.1, read on the forward strand.
ATCATATTTAATGAATTAGAGAATTTATATAAATAATGATAAAATAGTTTTATTATTATTTATTTCTACTACCGGCTTAATATTGAACCTACAGGGTCACACCATAAAAGAGAATGATTTAATGGTGGAGGAATTAATTAATAATGGCTGATAATTATTTATTTATGAAATAAATAATTAATTGGCAAATTTAATAATTGATTAAATGAGATTTAATTGATTATAAATTAATTAAGAAAAGGTTCTTAATATTATTAATTAAGAATTTAATTTTTGAAAATTAAATCAAGTGAGAGAATTATTTCTAAAGAGTTTAGAAAAAGGATTAATAATTAAAAGGTGTTTTAATTATTAGTGAGAATAATAAAGGGTTAATAATAATATTTTATGGGAAAATTTTCAGCTGAAAATTTTGCCTATAAATATACTATTATAGACCCTATTTTTGCCTCAACCAAAAAGATTTACAAAACTCTAATTCTCTGCATCTCCTCCTCCTTCATTACATCGTTTTCTTGGTGGATACCGGTGGAGTGCTTCACACTTGAGGAGCAGTTGCTAAGGATCTTCGTTCATCGTTCTTGGATCGCTATTAAAGACCTCCATCTTTCCATTAACGTAAAGCTTCTTAAGGTAAACATACTGAACTATGAATTAAATATTATTTTTCGCATGGATCCTGCGGAGGGTTTCGGTTTTTTTAAGATTAAATTTACGTTTTCGCTGCGTTTATGTGCTAAAAACCCTTCAGATTGCAATCCAGTTACTACTCTGGCCGGGAGAGGAGTCGATAATACTCTTTACAAGTAAATTGTCGAAAGTTTGATGTATTAAACAGCAACCCGGCCCGACATAATGCAGACTGTGAGTATGATTAGTAGGTACATGAAAACTTCAAAGGAGATTCATCTTTTAGCAACAAAGAGAATTCTCCGTTGCTCGAAGAAAATTTCTGATTTTGGACTGTTCTATAAAAGTGGTGAAGTGCCTGAATTGTTTGGCTTCACTGATATTGACAACGCTGGAGATTTAGATCATCGAAACAATATTACTGGTTATACTTTTATTTTTGGTTCTGCAGCAGTTTCATGGTGTTCAAAGAAACAGTCAATAGTTAGCCGATTTTGTTGTAGCAACAGTGTATACTTGTCAGGCTTTGTGGTTGCGGAATATTCTCGAGGAGCTCTAATGCAAGTAACAGGATCCCAGTCAAAATTTTTGTGACAATAATTCCACAATCAAGTTGTCCAAAAATCCAGTATTTCAATTTCATGGGAGATGAAAACACATACATATATGTACGATTTCACTTCTTATGTGATTTATCAAGCGATGAAGTTATTAATTTAATCTACTGTAGAAGTGAAGACCAGATAGCTGATATATTCACGAAACCCCTCAAATCAGCTGCATTTGTGAAGTTGCGTAAGTTACTTGGAATCTGCACATTAAAGAACACAGGCTAGACGAAGACGGTAATTTTATCTAAATTAAATTCAGGAGATTTTCGGTTTAAGGGATAGAATGTTGTAATAATTTTAATTATCTATTTACCGAGTCAAAAATAAGTCCCAATATTTATTAGTCGTGGTTGTTTTGAGTCTATTTTTCAGATTTAGTTGCTTGTTTTGAGGATAGCGCATAGTAATTTGTTATCTCTTGTTCTATTTATTAAAGGGTTAATTATCAACTAGGTCACTTACTCTATCCAAATGTATCAAGTGAGTCACCGATAAAAAAACGGACTCAAATGAGTCACTAATTTGAAAATTTGTATAAAAAACATCGGTGTATCGTTAGTCGAAATTTTTAAAAGTAATATATATCGAGTTTCACACATTTTTTATGAATGATATTACATCCAAATGAAAGATTCTGAGTTCTAGTATTTTAAATAATATTTTCAGTTTTTTAAAAAATTGTCTACTATTTATTTTTATTTAAATCAAATAAAAAAATCAAAAATCAAAAATAAATAGTTGATAAATTTTAAAAATCTAACAATATTATCTAAAATAGTAGAAATCGGAATATTTTATTTAAAGTAATATAATTCACAAAAAATGTGTGAAATTCAATATATAATACTTTTATGAATTTTGACCAATGATAGAGTGATAATTTTGATACAAATTTTTAAATAAGTGACTCATTTGAGCCCGTTTTTTTATCGGTAACTCACTTGATATATTTGGACAGAGTAAATGACCTATTTGATGATTAACCCATTTATTAAATGGTCAGTATGGTGTAATTTTAAGTTCTCTATTAATATGAAGTTGGTTTAAGCGGTATAGCTTCGTCGTCTATCTGTCAGGTTGAGTTAACAATTCAAAAAAAGTTCTACTCCAAATTTTCTTAATTTCCTTCTATAATTTCATATACTTTATCCACTCATGCACTAGATATTTATATTCATCTACTACATTCGGGGCTCTGGCAAAATAAACCTCAATGGACCTGGCCCATGATAATATACACTCCTGTAAATAGTTTAAAATTCGGCCCTTTTCCTGGATAATATAGATGTAAAAATACTGGGTTAGAATCATGTCAGAATTCATGTCCATGACCCCAACATAGATTAGATTTTTTGGTTTTATATAGATAATATAATGATATTACTATTAATACTAATGATGGGCATATATTGAATTTGTCTCAATTTATAAATCAAATCTTAAGTCAGATAATATATTAAGAACAAATTAATAGAAAAAATGAATGATTTCCCAATGTCCTTGTAGGAATTGGGCCGGATTAGCAAAGATATTAAAGGTATTGGGCTGAATTATCAAAGTTATTAAATATCAACATTGGGCTTTAGGTTAAGCTTTTACTCGAGTTTATGACGCCACTGACAGGGCCCAGGCGAAAAGTGTATACGAAGATATGCTTACTAGTTTTGTTGCCGCGCCAGACGGAGCATTTAAATAGTTTTCTTTTTGGTGAGGAACACTTAAATAGTTAGATATATTTTTTTATTTAATTTGCTTTTAATGTTTTAAGTAAATATTTGTCTTTTGTTCCAACTATATTTTTTTATTAGCAATTGAGAATAATTAAATATTATTTTTTGTATAGATTGTCACCAAATAAAATCTAATGCAACTTTTTAATATTTTTATAGAAAAAATTGTAGTTAATCTTTGATCGTATTTGAGGTTGATTGTGTACATTTAGTTGTAAATTAATATTTAAAATTAAATAGCATTTTTTTTGCAAAATACGGAGTCAAATTTTCAAAAAAATAATAATTTTTTTTATATTTTTTTATTCAGTATCATTTTAAAAGAATGTACTAATATAAGAGTACAGAGATTTTGTAGAATGTGTTACGGGGACCGGATGATATGGTTTATTTTGTAGAATGTAGAAAGTACGTCGGACGACAGTTGGCTACGCAATTTTGTGATGAGTTGCTTAAAATCACAAACAAGTTTGTTGAAACAAGTGGTCATTTTGTTCGTGCGAGAGTTAGTCGTGTAGCTGGGAATTGGCAACCTCGTGAGGCTGAAGCTTTGAATTTAAAGGAGTCTTTGTCATGGGTCAAAGAGCTCAATTATGATTATTGTGTCTTTGAATCTGATTCGAAGCAATTGGTTGATGCGTGTAATGGTCAAGAGGGAGAAAGTTATTTCCATACAATTGTGTCGGATTGTGTCGTTTTGTGTAAGCACTTTAACCATGTGCTAGTTCAGTTTGTTGGTAGGTCTGCGAATGGCGTAGCACACTTATTAGCTAATCATTTTATGTCTGGTCTGAGGGAGTGGGATGTTCACCCTCCCGAGTTTATTCATCATGAGATCTGATATTACTTAAGCAATGCAAGTACGTTTTTCCTATAAAAAAAGAAAGAGGTTTTTGGGTGTGAACCTGGTCAAGCGCCCCCGTTTAAACTGAAGTTCACGAACTTGTGGTACAGATAATTGACAAGATTGCCAACAATATATGAGAAATGAATGATGTCACAATTCATCTACCGTGATTGTTTTATGCTAGGTTAGTTCATAGTTGTGCACCATCGAAAATAATTGATCATGTGTTAATAGATTTATTGTGCACCGAAAATGAGGCTTTAAACACATGTACAAAAGGTAAGATAATAATGTGCACATATAGATGTAAATTTATGTTGTTGGGGATGTGGAAAGGGACGACACCAAATCCTCTTCATCTTTCACCATCTCAGTATATGTCACATATGTACACACAACAATAAAACGCTGTGGGGTTTTATGTTGGGACCATTCTATTCTACCCCTGTCTCAGTCTTATAAACTGAGCACATGACAATGCTATTACAGAACTCAGCTATCGACAATGCTCGGCTCTTTAGCCACTTTTTTTCTCTGATGCCCTTAGTGTTTAGCCCTTTGTCACCAAAACTTGCAATCTTCTACTCATATTTTGACACGAGGATTCACAAAAGTTCAAAAAGAAAAAGATTGATACATAGATACTGAGTTTACATTATTATATCTGCAAATCATTGTTATCACCAAGAAAGAAGCCTGTCATCCAAGGTTAACTCGTTTGTCACATCTCTGCTTATCTTCACTGCTCCATGTTTCACATGTCGGCTCTATCTTTCTCACTCTTGATCAATCAAATTTCATCATCATTAATACTGGGTCAGTGATTGATAAAATTATAGGAAAATAAATTATAGCTCCAGAACTATTACCATTTTATTGCCCAGGTCCATAAATTAAAAATTCTGTATTTTATGTTACTTAATTTTTTCATTATTTGATATAAGTCCTTCCGTAAAAATATTTTAATGACGTTATAATCAGAAAACTAGTGTTCTTGGTGTTAGGGATGTGCATTCGATTAACCGAAACTGAAACCAAATTTTTTTTCGGTTAACCGAAACCGAAATAGTGAAAAAACCTCTAAAACCGAACCGAATTGTATTCGGTTTTAAACCGAAACTGAACTAATTAATTCAATTATTACCGAAAACCGAATTTTAAAACCGAATTTAATATAAGGATGTCAGAAAATCAGAAATTAGAAAAAGAAGAAAAAGAGACACTAGATGAAAATAAGGAAGATGCAATTGAGGTCGGGGAAGAAGGAAATTAACATAACAGCGGTAACAGGGAGGGAAGCAGCACAACAGGGAGCAGAAAGAAAGAGCGGCCAAACGTCAAATGTGCAACCCTGGTGGCTGGTTCTATTAATCATTTATACATCTGGATTTTGACTAAGTTCGACCTTTCCCATTCTTTATATATATTTTAGAAATATTTATTATATATTATAAAATTTCGGTTATTAATCCGGTTATTCAATTAACCGCGGTTAATAACCGAATATCCGAAATATACAAATTTCTCTACCGAAAACCGAATCGAAATATAGAATTTGGTTAACCAAACCAAAATTATTTCGGTTATTCGGTTCGGTTTTTGGTTAACCGAACCGAATGCATACCCCTACTTGGTGTTCATACTGATCAAACCAATTTTAAAGGCATTAGTGATGTCCAAATTTAAATTTCAAGAAATCAAATTGAAATTCGAATCACCAGTAACACTCATATAACACCAATTTTCCAAACTATATCCCATTAAAAAAATCCTAAATTGGACCCTAAATTTGGGTTCTTGATCGAATTTAAAGACATAATTTTATGAAATTTTGAGTTTGTAAAAATTGGTGTCATATGAGTATTGTTGATGATTCAAACTTCAATTTGACTACATAAATTTTAAATTTATTTTAAATTTGAATATCACTACTGCAATCAAAATTACTTTGATACTTATGAACATCAGTGACCTTAGTTTTCTGATCAACTCCGTTAGAATATTTTTAACGATTTATATTTAATTATATTTCATTTAATTAGTCCATTAAAAAAATGGTTACCTATGAACATATTTTACATATAGTCAAATATTCAAATTTATATGTTTTATAACTACTACATATAGTGGATATGCATATTCCAATACTATATATTTACCATAAATGGTCAAAGTTTAGAATCTATATATTTTAAGAATATTCTTAATGGTATCAGTAATATTCAATTTTACTGTTGGTATCATTATATTTTTGACTTTTACTCGTGGTACTATTAAATTTAAGATTTTCTATCTACAGTAGCCTCCCGTTAATAAAATGTTAGAGAAACGTTAAAAGAACGAGGACACCACTTATAAAAACCAAAATGATAGTAGTCGCAAAAACTTAGTACATGGCAGGGGCGTAGCCAATATATGGCCAGCGGGGGCGGTTGACCCCATTAAACTTATAATTTTTTTAAAATATATGTACAAAAAAATTATTTCCCTAAAAAAATAGTGTAAATTTTATTTTTGACCTCACTCGAAAATAATAATTGTAGTAGTGTATTTAGTTTTGACCCAAGTGACCGAAATTCCTGGTCACACCCCTCTTACATGAGTACTTGTTGCAAAATCCAATGGTATAGAGTTGACATAAGAAGCAGTCAAAAAATATATATCCCGGAAGATATTAATATCATACTTATTATGATTTTGAAATGTCATAAACAATATTTTAATTTACGTAACTCACAAATAATACACAGTTTAAGTGTCAAAAAGTCATTTACTAATTAAAAGTTATTAAATGCTGTTATACCCAAAATTTGACATTGGATCAATGCGGGTCAAATGCGGGTTGAATAGAGTCAAACTCGGTGCTGCGTTGTAAAATGGATGATGCGCTCAAGTCTGTAGGACGCGTCCACTTTGGTGAAAGCGTTTACCAAAGTAGTCCTTTGACAAATGAGATAGAAGACGCGTCCATGTACGTAGGACGCGCCAACATTTTGTGAAAATGTTTATTAAGGATAATTTTATGGTAAGGAGGTTTGAAAGCACCTATCTGGTGTAGAAAGCGTCCAGGGAGGTTGGACGAGTCCACCATGGTGGAGGTATCTAGCAGTTGTGGTCCTTTAGCAATGAAAGTTGGAGCGCCCAGAGGTTTAGGACGCGTCCTGTCTCTGTGGAATATCGTGAGAGGTAGTTGTTGGAAGAACAATGCAGGCTTCATGAAAGTCAGGACGCGTCCTATGTGTGGTAAATGCATTCTCAAGGGTGAGCTCGGGACAAAGCATGCATGGAGAGGTGCAATGGAAGGTTATTTCTATAAATATATTTGTTGCAAGTACTCTTTGAAGAATTCCCTCCTTGAGACGGTCAAGGAGGGGGATGTCCGTGAAAAGCTTGAAGACCTCCAGGGGTGTGCCCGATAATTGAAGGCCTCCTCCTGTATTCAACGGGTGTCCTCGTTAGGGATGTGGGGTTATTATTGGTGTGTGCTTTGGAAACTCTGTTCTTGTATTCAACAAGTGTCCTCGTTGGAGAACTTTGGAGTTATCCTGCACTTTGCAGCCAAAAGCTTGGGATCACATGTCCTGCTATCTGGTGGGTTATCCTCATTCGGGGGACAGGGACGCGTCCGACATTTGGGGTGAACCGTGGCTATACCTGCATCCGTAAATCAAGGGAAATAGCTGTAGCGGAATATTATCCTTGTGCAAGGAGATGCATTATTCGTGAAGTCCCGCGATTAAGGACGAGCCTTGGACCTCATAGTTGGACATTCCTAAAGCTAGCGGAAGATGGATTCTGGATGGGCTTCTACTGGGCCTAGGAATAAGAAGTCTAAGCCCATTAGATTTCTTGTTCCCCAAGAACTACGTCAGGCTTGATCACTATATAAAGGGTACGTAGGCACATTGAGAAGGGTAAGAAGTTGAGAGCTGATAAGGGAGCCACCACTTACTTTGATCAATCTCAGCCTAAAACAACTATAAACCACCACACGCCGCTTGATTTTCCGGCGAAGGACCACCGTCATAGATCTTAATTCCGGCGAGAAACCTCAAACTTTGTTGTTACCAGATTCCTCCGTCAACAAATTAACGCTAGAAGGAGGGGTGCTGATTAGGATCATAATCTTGGGAGGAAAAGATGTCTTACAATCATGATGGAAGTGATAGCAGATCTGAAGGAGAAGGCGAGGGAGACTACACTTTCCATGAACCATACGTGCCCAGAAACATCGCAGATCCTCCGAGAGCTCCAGATGTGGGAGGAACGCCTCTAGTTCTCATCAGCAACACTGATATCTTGGAGCAGTTGTACCGCATGGGGGATACTCTGAACAATTTTCACTCAAGGATGAGTACGGTGGAGCGTCGCAGGACGAGGAGGGGTCGTCGTTTTCCCCGCCGTGGGGAAAACACCCGTAGTTGAGGGAGATGCCTAGGCCAGCGGAGAAAACCCGCGAATCACTCCGTAGCGCTTGGAATATTCTGATGATGTAGAGCCTATTGTAGAGTTTGTCGATGAGGACACTAATGGTAGAGAAATACCTCATCTCGGTAATCAGGTTGTACCACACCCACATAGGTCTAGGCGTACGATGGACGAGCATCGTAGTGTGGAAGGTATTCAGAACCCAAATGAGGAAAGAAGAGATTTTTCAACCTTAAAGAGAAGGCTTGGTATAAGGTTGGGAGACGACGATTTGAGAATGCTGCTGGTAGAATGGCAAAAAGAAGGAAACGCTGGAGAAACGAGGCCCCGTGATACAACGCATGTGCCCCCTACATCCCCAAGGGATGATGGGGTGCGGCACCGCGAGCACGAGCGTGCCCCTCCGCGAGGAAGGTTTGGAAATTATGGTCGAGTCTATCAAAGGAATGGACGAGGAAGGATAGGATACCAGCATGGAAGGGCGCCATACAATGAAAGAAGAGATGGCGCGCCCTCCACTGAAGAATCCCCTGTCATTGTTCCTGTAGCTTCCCATAGTGCTACGGGATATGGATCCAGGACGCGTCCTCATGACCGGGACGACATGCGAATTCAAGAAAGGTTGTAAAACAATGATGAGATACCGAGACGTGGTCAGGAGGAACCTCGTGCGTGAGGGAATATTCAAAATCAAAATGGCAACATAGCACAGCCGCAGCCTCAGGGCGAGGGGCGGCGGGATCCTCCGGTACACCCGGGGGTAACCAAGGGGAACAACAACAAGTTGTGGAGCAACCCCAACAACTCAATGTTCAAATCATTCTTGGAGTAGGGACGTTTAATGTGAATGATCTTAAGAGGTTGCTCAACCATCTTGAGGGAGGTAGGGTAATAGCGACTGCGCAAGCTCCATCCCCTTTCGCTAGTGTTGTGAGGGAAGCGCATCTGCCTGCAGGATACAGGAACATAACTAATGACTTGCGTTTTCATAGGAACTCCGACCCCGTGGAATTCCTGGGGGGTTTCAACATTGAGATGGATGTATATTAGGTGCCTGACTTGGCACGATGTCGTCTTCTGGTGGCCACCTTCAGAGAAGGTGCTCAACAATTTCCAAAAATTGGTCCAGGGGTGATCACATCTTGGGAACAGATGAAAACCTTGTTTTTAACTCAGTTCCAGGCGGCGGTGAAATATACGCCACTGGTTACCACATTGGCCAATGTGAAACAGAAGGAAGGGGAAAGCTTGACCTCATACTTCAAAAGGTTCAATGCAGAGTCTACCTTGGTGAGAGGCGCGACTGATGAGATAATGAAAATACTTCTTATAGCTGGTCTGCGCGTGGGAACAGATTTCTGGAAATACCTGCAAGGAAAGGACCCTGTGTCGTTAGCTGATGTACTTGCACAGGCGGAATCCTTCAAAGCGATTGAGCAATCGCTTGCCAAAACAAAGAGAAATGATAATACCCACAACTCTAAGGGGCGGGCTAAGAGGAGAGACAGATCCGTGAGTCCAGATTATCGGCGGAATGCCCGAAGCCTTAATAGGGTGAATGCCGTGAACATGCGGAGAGAGTGGAGTCCACCGTCAAACTATAAAAAGAGGGTAAGTAATTACACTCCGCTGGCAGCATCCATTGATCATATCTTTGAGATAAATAAGGACAGAGGAATTTTCAAGAAACCAGACCGTCTGACTTCATGGCAGAGTAGAGACAAGAAAAAATATTACGATTACCATGAGACTACCGGCCACGACACCCACGAGTGTCGTCACCTAAAAGATGAAATTGAAGCATTGATCAAGGCCGGATATCTGGGAGATTGGATTGATAAGGTGAAATGACACAGAAGAAACGATGACAGGGGGAAAGATGAAAGCCATCCCATACAGGCAAATGATGTCAAAAAGACAGCGGAGGTTAAGTTCCAAAGGGCTGAAAGTATTCGGGAAATCTTCAGAGGACATCCATTTGTTGGTGATAACAATCGAGCGTTGGAAAGGAATGCAAGAGAGGCACGACACCCAGCGTTCTCTACCATAGAATTCGGCCTTCGGGGTCACCACTCACCAACATTCATAGCTTGGAAGATAGACCTTCAAAAATATTCAAAGGGGAATCTGCTGATATTACGTTCAGGGAGAGAGAGTCAATATGGGTACATCATCCCCATAACGATGCGCTGGTGATAACTATGCTTATTGGGGAAATGAACGTGCATCGAGTCTTCTTGGATAACGGGAGCTCTGCGAACATCTTGTATTACAGCACGTACAAAAAATTGGGTTTCCCAGATAGTGACATGAATTTTGAAGATGCACACGTCTACGGTTTTACAGGAGAGGCAGTAAGAGTTATGGGTTCAGTTAGGCTTCCTGTCACGCTTGGGGAAAGAGCTCTATCTGTCACTCAAATGATAGACTTCAAAGTGCTGGATCAGGACTCCGCGCACAACATGTTGGTGGGCAGACCTTAGTTGTGAGCGTTCAGGATGATAACCTCGATACATCACTTGATGATAAAGTTCCCAATACCTAACGGAGTGGGCAGTCTGAGAGGGTCGCGATACGAATCACGCGACTTCTATCACAAGGCTATCAAAGAATTTCGCAGGAGGAGGTATGAGGCAAAAGGTCTTCCATTTGAAGATACGACAGACATTCAGGCAAAACCAAGTGGAGAGGTTAATGCCCATTACTTTGTGGAAAATCCAGAGGAAGAAGAAACAAATGTTACCGTGACCCCTGCTTTAACGTTGGGGAATGTTTCGAGGATCCGTAATGTGGAGGAAGTTGCGGTGAATCATATAGAAGGGATCATGCGGAAGGAGGTTAATGAAAAAAAGTTGGAAGGAAGAAGTGAAATTTTATAAAGCCTCGAAAGTAGCCTCAAGGTGGATGTTCCTCAAAATGAGAACGCGCCCTTGGAAAGTGAAAATGAAATTAAGGTTGATGCTCCTCAAAATGAGGACACGCCCTCTACACCCGCACTGCACAAAGTCATGCCTTGTCCTGAGGTGGATGCTCCCACATATAGGGATGCGCCCTCGGATGCAGGAATGGAGGTTGAGGACCCCCGGGACTTTGATTTTGATCTAGATCCCAGGATCCCTATACCTGCAGAGAAAACGGAGCCGACCGAAGACACAATATCTGTTCCGATCGATAAGGATGACCCAAGCAAGGTTTTGAAGGTGGGATCTAAACTAAGTTATGAAATGAGGGAAAGGCTTACCCGTTTTCTGATTAAAAATCTCGATGTCTTCGCATGGAGTCATTCATGTGACGCCCTCAATCTCGGGATTAGGAAATGAGGACCCACACACCTTTAATCTACTAATTAAATAAGCATAAACCCCGATTAGCTACTAACAGGATCAACAGGATAAAGTATGCGACAAGATTACAACTACCAATCATAATATATAACTTACAACCCCAAAATATTATTAAGTAAACATAATCGATTCCGGCTGGGAACCGACAGATAACCCATTGTATCTTTAAAACTTTCCTTCTGAGCGCTTGCTCACTCAGAAATACCACTACCTGCTCTGGCAACCGGAAGCCCTCAACACGATAGGGACCACCAGGTACGCTCTTACGAGCAGTGCGCCTAAGCCTGGCCATCTTCTTGCTTAACTGCCATGGTTAGATTAAAATAAAACATATGAGTATAAAACTCATCAAGTAACTAAACAGCAGTTCTACCATACAAAATTCATAATATACTTTACTGATCTCAGGGCATTCTACTTTATCAGGTCTAGGTGGCAGATTTCTATCTTTCAGGTTATTAAAGGGGTTATGAAGAAAATTTTGGGCTTTCAAGGAACAAGGCTAAAAGCAGGGTGGAAGCCGACATTCATCACAAATTATTAAAGGATCAAAACAGATCTTTCAAATGGAAAGTGACAAATCTTTTCATTATAAGGAATCAATTATATGATCAACAGAATCAAAAGTCAGGGTTCACAATCTTTAAGCTCCACAATATCACAATCAAAGCAATATAAATCTTTTTCATTTTCAAAGAATCAATTACTGAATAGAAAATTTCAATTCCTTTCAAAATCATTATGGAACCCTTGGTTGGACCACTTTATCTTTCATTTCATAATAATACGGGTGATCAGCCCGTACCGACCTCCATCCGGTCTTTAAGGTACCAAAGACATAATTTCAACCTTAAACTGGACTAGCCCCGCTAGCCTCTTACTATGACTGGACTAGTCCCACTAGCCTCTTACGTCCCAATCCAATCCATCAGGAATTCATTTGGAAAACCTTGAGTTGGAAAAAGGTAGGTTTACTAAATTCATTTTACATTTACCAAGAATATGAAATCATTCGGACTTTGTCAAGTCGAAACTCATTCTTAAATTCAATTTCAAGAATTTCAAAGTTAAGGGATTGAATCAGGGATAAGCAAAGTTCAATTCTAGGGATCTTGATCAATGATAACATGCTACTCAAGTTAGGGAAATCAAAACCGTTTCAAGGATCATTAGAGAATAAGGTAAACAAGGAATGAAAAATCATTACAAGGGGTTCATAAAGGTACTTATAGGGTTTATAACAGTTCATGGTATAACAAATAATTAGAACAGGAAAAAGAGTTACCAAAGGGGTTGGATCAATAAGCTTATCAATAACAATTTCACAAGATCGAAGACAGGGTATCTCAAATCAATAACAGGGGTTCATTACTTTAACAGTTCAATACTCTACATAGCATGAACAATATCCTCTCTATAACCATTTACACAAGTAGTTAGAGTTACTTGCCTGAATTCGCTTTCCTGAAGGTTGAACTACTGACACCTAGTATACATTTCCCTTTCTTAGCCTGAATGCCCTCACGCTCTGAATCTACAATCAAAACCAAAACCTTAATTAGTTTCTCAACTCTCGTTCCCGGAACGTTCACTTAATACGATAGCTCGATTATACTCTCGACTCGAACTATACAAGTATAGCTTATACACACATGCACATAGCACATAACACATTCCTTTCTCATAACCTTTATATCTTTATATACTCAATAATCAACTTATACTCGCTTAACCTTGAATATTCTTCAAATGAAACGATTATAACTCATACGAGTACACGATTCATTCACAACTAAATCTTTACGACCATAACTATCACTTATAGCTTTTAAAATCAATCAACTTAGTTCCTTTTTCTTTTATTCCTTAATTCAAATCACATACCACAATTAAACAACCAAATCCATAGATATTCACATACACACACTCAATCATTCTTTGATTACCACAAATCAAGTTTTAATTCTAAGTTCATATGGCCTATTCGACCTTCTTGCAAATACCAACCACAAAATCAATCAATTTCCACGTTAGCTCACATAAACATATAGCACAATCAAAAACCTTTAAAAAGAATCATTTTCCTCTCTTTTAACATCAAAATTCGAACCATAAGCATATATATACAATCAAATTTCTAAAAAAAATTACACCATGCAACTTTAATCTTAGCATAATCCAACATTTAAACTAACACCTTTCCTTTATCAACAATAATTCGAACCAAAACATACATACATGCTCACATGCAATTCAAATTCATCTCTTCATTATATCAAACACTCATTTACATCAAATCATCACTTAGCAACATAAAACCTTAGTCTAATTTTCCAATTAACCGTACATGCATTCACTTATCTCTACATACATGACTCCAAATCCATATGCAAGCTTAACTATGATCTTAATTTCAACAATTATTGACCAATCAACACCAAATTCAAATCACACAAGTTTATTTGTTTAATTTCTTTCTTGACACAAAACAATCATTCGACCCTAACCATATAGATCAATATGCATAATTCAAATTAACTTCACACTTTATTCTATCCCAAAATCATCTAACAATATCTATAACACATCGTTCACAAGTCATTTTATCAATTAAACCAACTAAATTTCTTAACACAATCCAAGAATTCGAATTTCACCTAAATCACAACATGCATGCATCAATTTAAGTTTATAAATCACTAATCAATTTTAATTATTCTATACTTTCTATAAACAACTATCCACCATCAATTTCATTATGAAAAATCAACTTAATTTCTTTTAAAATCAAAAACCCATTCGGCTTTATAGAAAATACCACATGCAAACACTAAAATTCGCATTTATATAGTCTAGAGTTCAGTTTACACATCATAACTCACCACCGGTTCATCGGAGTTCATCACCGGTGGCGGTGGCTTTACGGTGGTGCCTTCATTCGAGGGTGTCCAACCACAAAACCCCCGATTACTTCTAAAAATCACAGCAACAAACACATGCAAGACATAATCATCACAAAATCACATCATCTTGGTTCTATAAAACAAGAACTCGGCAAAAACCGAACCTAAACACACACACTCGCATGCAAGTACCAAACCACACATGCAAGTGAATCAAAGCTTATATATGGAACAAGGATGAAGTTTTATGGAAGAATCCATAAAAACCAAGTGAAGAAGAGAGACTTCGAGAGTGAGAGAGAAAAAGAGAGAGAAATGAGAGAATGTGGGAAATGAGGGAGTGGCCGAGTGAAAAGAAAGAAAAGGGGTCGGGAGGTGGTTTTTTTTATAAGAGTTTGGCAGGGGTAAAATGGTCATGTGCCAAACTTTTTAATTTCCTTTTCTCCTTTCTCTTTTTCTTTTTATCAAAGATTGCATTTAACACAAGATAGCTCTCTCAGAAAATATGAGAATGAAATGAATAATAATTTTAAAACGTAGATCTCAAAATTAGCTTTCCAACCATTACTCATAATAAACTTTGAGCGTTTGGTTGATTTTATATGATTTTTACAAGCTCACGCTAAAAATAGCATTTTAACACATAAAAATTATTTTAAAAAGCAACGATCATGAAATAAATCCGTCTATCATTTTTAGAAAGTCTCTAGGACTATTTCGGAGATAATAAAACAAACCTCATGCCTTTACCTTACTCAGATTATTTTATAAAAATGTGCAAAGGTTAAATAAACCTGATTTAAATCAAATAATTCCCTTAAAAATATCAACAGATCACGTAATCACGCATACAGACAAGCAAGCACGTATACTCACACATCACAACTTATGTCTGATCATAAAAATTTCCCTTTTTATCATTATTCCTCTTTTCGCGTACCGGGCCACGTTCTGCCTGACGATCCGACGCTCATCGTTTCAATTACGCTTCACAATATCATTACCGACCGACACGTCACTAGAACGCAATACTTTACTTAAACATTCATTTCACATAATAACACATATTTCAAATTTTAAATACTTTAATCCCTTTTTAGGACGGGTTCCGTTCTGCCTGACGGCCCGACAACACAGCTTAACTCCTAAGCTGACTCTTTAAATTGGAACGCGTCTATCTACGCTCCCAGATACTAATATACAATAAATAAAATTAATCATCACTTAATCACATATTTTATAATCACTTCACATAAATCATACTTTATTGACTTAATTACGTCACAAAATTCTCAGTCATCACAATTCAGACATGGTGGGAATCGACCCAGGGGTAATGTGTCATCAGTTGAACATTTTCCCTAATTGCACTGGCATACGAAAGAAGCGTCGCCCAGTGAGCGGGGAAAGGGCGATAGCATTAAAAGAAGAGGTGGACCGACTGTTGGAAGTGGGGTTGATCAAAGAATTTTACTACCCCGAGTGGCTCGCGAATCCGGTGCTTGTGAAAAAGCCGAATGGAAAGTGGAGGACATGTGTAGATTTCACAGATCTCAATAAGGCTTTTCCGAAGGACAACTTTCCGCTCCCACGAATTGATCAGTTGGTTGACGCGACGGCAAGGCATGCCTTGTTAAGCTTTATGGATGCATAATCCAGTTACAATCAAATTCCCATTTACGGTCCTGATCAAGAGCATACATCCTTCATTACTGATAGAGGGCTATACTGCTACATAGGGATGCCGTTTAGATTGATCAACGCAGGCGCGACCTACCAACGATTGGTGAACATGATGTTCAAGAATCAGATCGGAAGAACCATGGAGGTGTATGTGGACGATATGTTGGTAAAATCCAAGGAGGCACACGATCATGTCAAGCACTTGATAGAAATGTTTAACATTCTAAGGAGGTTTCACATAAAGCTGAATCCGTAGAAGTGCGTGTTAGGTGGGGTTCATAGTCAATCATAGAGGAATGAAGCTAACCCTGCAAAGATCAAAGCACTTCTAGATATGAAATCTCCCACCAGTGTGAAACAGGTGCAAAACCTAACTGGGAGGATTGCCGCATTGAGCCGATTTGTCTCTAAATCATCCGACGGGTTCAAAGAATTCTTTAAGGCGATCAAAGTGGCAGGGAAAGACTTTGTATGGACACCAGAATGTGAGGAAGCTTTTAGGAGGATCAAGGAACAACTAGGGAACCTTCCCATGTTATCAAAGCCATTAGATGGGGAGTCTCTGATCCTATACCTTTCAATTTCTGAGTATTCAATCAGCGCTATGCTAGTAAGGGAAGAGGATGCGCAACAGTCACCTGTGTATTATGTGAGCAAGCGATTGCACGATGCTGAAACTCGCTATACAAGTATGAAGAAGCTGGTTATGCCTTGATCCTTGCGTCGAGGAAGCTACGCCCATACTTCCAGGCCCATAGAATTGAAGTCCGTATATCATATCCTCTGCGGCAGGTCCTTCACAAGCCAGAATCATCGGGGAGAATGTTGAAATGGCCTGTGGAGTTGGGGCAGTTTGACTTGGAATACATGTCCCGTACAATGATTAAATGACAGGCCTTAGTCGATTTCTTGTTGGATTTTGATTTTGCGGTTGATGAAAAGGCTTTGGTAGTGCTGCATCCCCCTCATACTGAGGAGTCTTTAGAGGAGTTTCCACATCCTTGGTGGATCTTGCATGTGGATGGGCCCCATCCGATGGGCGGTTAACAATGGAGGAGGAGGCGCGGGCATAGTACTCGTGTCTCTGGAAGACCATCATCTGATGAGTGCAATTCACTTCAAATTTTATGCAACGAATAATGATGCGGAATATGAAGCTTTGATCAATGGCCTAAAGATCGCTTTGGAAATGAGAGTGTAGAACCTAATTGCAAAGAGCGATTCAGAGTTGGTGGTAAACCAGGTGAATGGGGGGTTTCAAGCTCGAGGACCGCGGACGGAATTGTACTTGAGGTGCACGCAGCGCCTGATTGGAAAGTTGAAAGATGTTAGGCTGGAATGTGTACCTCGGGAAAAGAATAGCAACGCAGATGCCCTGGAGAAAATGGGATCCCAGCAGGAGGCTGTGTTGTGGGGATCTATACCCCTAGAAATCCAGGAGATTCCTAGTATCCCAGAGGTTGAGGTGATGCAAGTAGATGAGGATCCCAAGGAAACATGGATGACACCCATTCTTGCTTATATTCACAAGGGAGCACTTCCAGAGGATAAGTTCAAGGCTAGACGACTCCGCTACCAGGCTGCAAGGTATGTGGTATATGATGAAGTTTTGTATAAAAAGGGCTTCAATCAACCACTGCTCAGATGTGTTGATGAAGAAAGGGAAATTACATCTTAAGGAAAATGTATGAGGGAATCTGTGGTAATCACTCGGGGGGTAACTCGTTGGCGATAAAAGTTTTACGCCAAGGTTATTATTGGCCTACTATGAAGGAGGATGCCGCAAATTTTGTCAGAGCCTGCGATCGCTGCCAACGCTTTGTAAATTACTCGTCTATGCTAGCGACGCTCTTGACGCCTATGGTGATCCATGGTCGTTTGCCATGTGGGGGATTGATCTTATTGGAGAACTGCCTAAGGCTAAAGGAGATGTCAAATATGCAGTGGTCGCGGTTGATTACTTTACTAAGTGGGCTGAAGTTATGCCTTTGGAAACTATCACCGCAAAGAAAATAAAGATTTTGTCTTCAACTCTATCGTGTGCATGTTTGGTATTCCTTACAAACTTGTCTCTAACAATGGAAAGCAGTTTAACAGCAAGGAGTTGCGGCAATTATGTGAGGATTTGAAAATTAAGAAGGAGTTTGCAGCGGTCTATCATCCTCAGAGCAATGGGCAAATAAAGGCCGTGAATAAAATAATAAAGCATACCCTTAAGATAAAACTGGAAGAGCGCAAAGGAAATTGACTTGAAGAACTCCCAAAGGTGATGTGGTCCTACAATACTACCCCAAGATCTACTATGGGGAAACTCCGAAACTCCGTTTATGCTGACTTACAGATATGAAGCTATGGTCCCCGTGGAGGTTGGCTCTGGGTCGCTTCGTAGAGATCGTTACAAGGATGATGATGCAGAAGTTAACTAGAGGCTTCATTTGGATCTCTTGGAAGAAGTAAGGGAAAGTTCCCAATTTAGGCTTGCGGTATATCAATAGCGTGCTGCAAGGTATTACAATAAGAAGGTAAATGGACAACTGTTGAAGGTAGGAGATTTGGTGCTCAGGAAGGTAATGCCAAACACGAAGAACTCTCAGCAAGTATTTGGAGCTAATTGGGAAGGACCATACAAGATAAAAGCAATTTTGTGGAAGGGTACTTATCACCTTGAAGATTTGGAAGGAAAGCTGGTTCCGCGAGCATGGAACGCGGAGTATCTTCGAAAGTATTATCAGCAAGGCGCGGCTTTGGCCCCTTACATATCATGTTTATATTATATACTTAGGGCTGTGCCCAAATTGTAGGCTAGAAGCAATAAAATTCCTCCTAGCCTGGGGGGGTAGTGTATGTACTACTTACCTTAGAACTAGTTGAATGATCATTTTTTGAATAAATTCCTTACAGAGCATAGTAGCCGTGGGACTGGTGCACTTTTGACACCAGAGCGTATTATTAATAAAAGCTTTGAAAAATTTCCAATGGTTGTTTGTTTGTGAGTTTTCCTGGTCGCATGACGCGTCCTCACCACAGGACGCGCCCTGAGAAGTAGTCTTATATTTACAAAGGTAGAAACAAAGTGGAAATTAAAAAAAAAACTCAAATAAAACTGGAACTAGGACGTGTTTTGGGTCTGAGGACGCGCCCAAGTAATCTTGATTGATGCTCCTTTAATTTTAGTATTCCATAACTGAAAATGAGGACACGTCCTTTTTAAGGACGCATCCAGCATGATATGTCGAAAATACTTATCTTCAAAAAATGAAAGGCAGACGCGTCAAAACACTAGGATGCGCCTATTTGTATTGTGTTTTGCCTAAATACAAAAGTATATGACATGTTATCATGCCAAGGGAAAATTATACATCACCTGGGTTGTTAAACAACCAAAACACAGGGACTAAGCAAAATAAGACGCGTCTTAAGCTTAAGGCGCGCCCAATGTATGTGAAAACGAAATGATCATTAAAGCATAACATGCATAAAAATAACAAAAAGAGAAAAATCTCATCGAAGTACAAAAAAACAAAATCCAGTAATAAGTTTACAAGCTGCAAGGCTTGAGGGGCCTGCACCCTTGATATAGTCCATAAAAAGTTCATAAATAAGAGAAAGACGCGTCCTATGCCGGAGGCGCGTCCTGTTGTTTTTTGTGGTCTTTTAGAGGAGAAGGATGAGGTTGAGCTTGCTGAGGCTGAGCTTGATGTGGAGAAGGAGCAGGGGACGCGTCATCCTTTTCAAAGCGTAGGATGATCCTCTTATCCTTAATGGAATCTGCAGCTCTGACTTTGAAATTAGCTACCCATTTTTGGGTATCTTTATCAAATTTGGAGAAAGGATACTCTGGATCATTGGCTATAAACCCAAATCACCATTCCTCGAACCCAGCTGCAAATCCACTCTGATACACCAGTTTCCTCTCCTCCTTCCAGCCATGCACTCTGTAATCATTTAGGAGGTCTAGCTCCAGTTGCATTTTGGAGTTCTCAGCAGTAATTCCATCAACTGCCTTCTTCATGGCAGTAATATGGCCATCAAGACGCGCCTTCTCCAATTGCAGCTCAAGAATCTCTGCATCTTTAGATTGGGCAAGGAGGGTGATTTTGTTCTCCGGAGATCTGATTTTATCCTCAGCTTGGCTTTTTGCAGTATCAGTGGTGGAAAGATGCGCCCTCAGTCTTGTAGCCATGTTGGCACTCTTCCTTACATGCAAGTGGAGTTTAGCTGCAGCCCTTACCATGGCTTGCTCAGTCTGCTCCTCTGTCCTAAAGGTCCAGCCTCGAACTTCTTCCTCTGTGAAAGTGCCATATGAGGACGCGCCCAGATATCTCAGGACAAAAGATTGGTCATCGGGCACTGTCTTCTGGTGCTTAGAGGGCGCGTCCTCCTTATCTGAAATGTTCACCACAGTGGTGTCAATGATCTTGGGGGAGGTGAAGGAACCACAACAGGAGTAAGGTCATTGGCCTTTGGATCAGACTTTGCAAGAGCCTTCTTTCTGGCTTTCAGTTTTTTGGAAGCCCCAATAGCGAATCCTTTTGGAAGAGAAGTCATATCTGGAAAAAAACATGTGAATTATCAGTTCTGGACGCGTCCAGAAATGTAGACACGCCCTGTAGTTAAAATACGTATGGTAATATAAAAAATGATATGCACGCATATTATGAATTATTTGAAAAATAAAGACACGGAAGCCAACATTTTATGTGCACATAAAAAATGTTCCATATTACTGGGATGACGCGTCCTGATTAGATGACGCATCAACTACAATGACATGGGTTATGAGGATGTGTGTGTTACTTCAACTAGGTGTTCATTGTGAATGCTAAAAGGTGCATGTTTTATGAGAAAAGTATAAGTGACAAACTTACAACAATATAACGACCTTACGGAAAACATCAGTCACATATATTATATAGAGACGCGCCCTAATACTAAGGCGCGTCCAAAGCAAAAACACGGACGTGGGGAACTTTTATAAATCATACTAAGTTAAAGTTATGCATGTAAAAAGAAGGGTGAGCATACGCATGACGCGTCATAAACTTATGACGCGTCCTATGTCTGATTGTTCATATCTTGTTTTAAATCTACTTGTCTATTGATGTCCAGTTGAACCAACTCTGCGGCATTAAGCCCTCTAGCCTTTTCAGAGGCCGTGAGGACGGGCTTTCCATTATAAAAATCTTGATATTTATAAAGAGAGCCAACCCTTCCGGAAAAAGCCCCAATCTTCTTAAGGTTGGCCTCTGTGATCATGTCTTTGAGGTTGAAATGTTCCTCGGCGTACTTGAGTACCTTCTCTACTCTCTTCTTTCTTTTTCCTGTTAATTCCTTTTGGACTCTTTTGTCTAAGTAAGAAAAAATAAGGAATTGTTAAGGAAGAGAAGATTAAAACTTTGTAAAAAGAGGACGCGTCTAGGTTAAGAGGATGCGTTATAGGGAAATGACTTACTTGGTTCTAGGTTGAAGCGAACCCGGGCTCTCTTGACATCATAACGTCATAGATGTAGAAGAAAGGTTCCTTCAAGTCCCTCTCATAATTGATCTTGCCTTCATTAAACCCTTTATTGTTCAACCATTTGTTGACAACAAAGAAGTGATAGGCGGGGATGGGTTTTTTGATGCTGAAAAATAGCTGAACTCCTTCATAGAGGGAGCGCCCAACTCCAAGTTGTGGTACATGATGTATGAGTTGGGAGAGAGTTGGACAGGGGATACATCATACCATTTTAGGATTTTCTTGATGTATGGGTGCAAGGGCGCGCCCACACCCAGAGAAATAAGTTTCGGAATTAGGACCATTCTGGGGATCCTCAGATTTTCCACGTTAAAGATATGGGGCCTCATCATCCTGAGAGGACGCACCCAGATTACCTCCATGTCGTAATACTTCATGGTCCACCCAATCTCTAGATCAGTTGCAGTGGACTTCATCCCAAAACAGGCTAATTTGTGTTCTCTCTTCCTCCAGATGTTTTTTTCTGCCTCAGGGAGACCTTCAAATTCTTTTCAGTCAAAATCAAGCTCTACATCGCTTGGATCCCAATGTTGTAGTGGAGAAACAGACTGTTGAGGAGAAATGGGGTATTTTTCAGGTTCAGGGGCTCTTTCCTCAAATTCACCCTCATTGTGGGGGGGGGCGCGTCCTGAATATGAGACCTGTCCTGAGCAGAAGATGCTTCCTGAACAGGTGTGGACGCGCCCTCATTAGATACGGTCCTATGTTTGTGTGATTTTCTGGAAGAAGGGATGATCTTGTCATCAGTCCAATCTTCGATAGCTTGAGGACGGGCAGTTTGGAAAGACCTCTTGCGTTTCTTTCCGAGTCTTGCACTAAGGGGAACATTGTCCATTGATTCGGAGTCTGAGCTTGCCCTGAGCGAAGTTTTTGATTTTAGAGATTCAAAAACACAGGCTTCTGCTTCAAGGAAAGAGTTAATCCTGTGAAGCTCAAGGAGCTCAGGCGTAAAAGAAATGGAAGGAGAGGAATAAATCCCAAGGCGTTTGTTGAGAAACTTGAATAGGTGGAATGGAGAAGATGAAGACGCGTCCTCCAGTTCAAATAAGAAGGGAAAAGGTTTTGAGGACGCGTCCATATTTTAAAGAAGGGAAATAAGAGTAAAGGAAAAGAAGTATAAAAGAAAGATTAGCATGAGGACGCGTCCTAGAAAGTCTAACGCAGAGAAATTTTGTTAATAGGTGTGGCATAAGATGCGTCCTAGTCTGATGACACGTTTATTCTTTTTTTGTTGACTTAGCTTATGACAGTTAGATTACGCGAACCATAGGGCGCGCCCTATAAGGATGACGCGTCCACTAGAACTGAAATATAGTGGAATTCTAATCGATTTGGGGAAGTTCATTTAAACCCTAAAAACATTTAATTCAAGAACAAAGAAGCAAAATATGGCATATTTACAGATAGATGAACATATGCATATAACTTTCTAATGAAGAAAAATAAAGTGAAGGTGGAGAATACGAACAGTTTTTAACTTATTATGGACGATTTCTCGGTGAAATTAATAAACAATGAAGGATTCACATACCTTGTGAGTTTGGGATTCGATCGAGCTAAGGAAATCGGGAAGTGAGCGGAGAAATCGCCGAATTTTTAAACTTGAAATGTCTGCTTGAACGGCGGTGACGGAGGTTTTTGAGAGAGTAAAGTGATGATATGAATTTCATTTCAGGGTATTTATAGAAGAGGGTATGCTGACGTAGAAGACAGCTCCTCAACCAACAACGCGTCTTGTGTTTGTAAGCCAAATGTCGTTGCTTGAATTTAAGGATATAAATTCCAACTTTGTTTTCAATTGCGTATGAAATTTGTGGGGTAGTTGTTATACCCAAAATTTGGCATTGGATCAATGCGGGTTGATTAGAGTCAATCTCGACGCTGCGTTGTAAAATGGATGACGCGCTCAAGTCTGTAGGACAAGTCCACTTTGGTGGAAGCATTTACCAAAGTAGTCCTTTGACAAAGGAGATAGAAGACGCGTTGTTAGGAATATGTGTATTAGTTTGATGATAAGTTAAACAAAACACTTAAGTAGAAATCTAGTATTTGTAGCCTCAACAGATAAGACCATCTTGGCTATCCGTTGAAGGAGTAGCTTTACTTAGAAATGAGTTTAGTATTGTAGCACATTTCAGTCTCTGTATTTAAGTTGTACTTCTTAGATGTTGTGGGAAATTATCAGTCATGTTGACTACTAGTGGATATGCAAATAGGAGGGCTAATTATAAATATTTCATGCCTTGTAATTTTTTATAAGTGAAATAGCATCAACTGATATTAAAGGCCTTCAACGGATGAGAGACAAAGCTTCAACGGATGTCTCTAAAGCTTCAATGGATAACATCCATCAACGGATGAGCGTTTCAACGGATAATGCTTCAACTGCTAATGCATCAACGGATAAAAGCTTCAACGGATGCCTAGTTCAAATAGCAGTTGATAGTGACAATTTATAAGCTGACAAAGGCACATGGGTTGACAGAGACAAACTGGAATATGGCAGCCTCTAGGAGGAATCAAGAAAATGCAGCATTTCCATTCTGGTGCAAACAAGGAAGTATTCAAAGATTCACAGCCAAACCTAAATTGCATTGGATAGAGAAATGAAGAAGAAACATGTGAAGAACCTTTTAATTGTATTTTACAGTTTTGTCTTCACTTGTAAACTTGGTGATATATAAACCAAGTAGCAGCTAGTAATTAGATATGAATTTTCCAGAGTTGTTTAGAAAAATCCAGAGAGAAAATCATCTAGTTTGTACTAGGAAGCAGTTGTGATTTAATTCTTTGAATCACAGTTTTTCTGAAATAACACATCTCTGGTGGAACAACAAATCCACCAGAAAAGTTTTTAAGTCTGTTGTGTTCTTTACATTTGTGTTTGAATATATATCTATCTGCATTAGCTCAAAGCAATTCACACACACTTGCTCATCAAAACACATAGACTAAAAACTGCTCAAAACTTGAAAAAGTTTTGAGATTTACATTCAACCCCCCTTCTGTAAATCTCATTGTTAGTTCACTGGGAATAACAATTGGTATGAGATCCAGCTCTTAACATACAAAGAGTTTAAAGATCTATTCTGCTAACATCATGAGTGCACAGAAGAATCCTCCTGCTACCAACATGAGTAGGAAGGATATTGGTATAAAGATTCCAGTCCTGGAAAAAGATAACTATCATCACTGGAAAGTGAAGATGCATTTACATCTACTGTCTTAGGATGAAAGCTACATCAACTGCATTGAAAATGGTCCTCACATTCCTCACAAAGTGGCCACAGCTGCTACTGCAACAGTTGTTGTTGGACAGTCCATTCCCAAGCCAAAAGCAGAATGGACTATTGAAGACATGGAAGAAATTCGCAAGGACAAGAAAGCCATGAACATTCTGTTTAATGGCTTAGATCAAGATATGTTTGACACTGTCATCAATAGCCAAACTGCAAAGGAAGTTTGGGATACCGTGCAAATCATCTGTGAAGGTACTGAGCAGGTTAGAGAGAACAAGATGCAGCTCCTTATTTAACAGTATGAATATATTCACTTTGAAGAAGGAGAATCATTAAATGATACCTTCAACAGATTTCAGAAAATGTTAAATGGATTGAAGCTGTATGGTAGAGTGTACCAATTCAAAGATTCCAACTTAAAATTTCTGAGGTCTCTACCAAAGGAATGGAAGCCTATGACTGTTTCTCTAAGAAATTCCCAAGATTATAAGAACTTCACACTTGAAAGATTATATGGAATTTTGAAGACTTATGAACTTGAGATGGAGCAAGATGAGTTGTTGGAAAAGGGAAAGAGAAAAGGGGGATCAGTTGCACTTGTAGCTGACAATGAGAAAATTGAAGTCAGGATTGAGGAGAAGACAATGCCAAGTCTCAAAATTGGCACAAGAAAATCAGAATCAAGCAAGGGAAAAGAGCAAGTAGCTGAGGTTGAAGATAACTCCAGTCAAGATGACTCTGATGATGTTGATGAACATCTGACTTTTCTGTCCAGGAGGTTTGCAAAGATGAAATTCAGGAAAAATGCAAAATTCATTAAGTCAAACAAAAACATGGTGGACAAGTCTAAGTTCAAATGTTATAACTGTGGCATTAGTGGACACTTTGCAAATGAGTGCAGAAAGCCAACCTCTGATAAGAAGAAATTTGAGCAAGTTGATTACAAAAAGAAGTATTTTGATTTGCTCAAACAAAAGGAAAGAGCTTTTCTCACTCAAGATGACTGGGCAGCAGATGGAGCCAATGAAGATGATGATATGGAATATGTCAACCTAGCCCTGATGGCTAATTCTGATGAAAATGAAACTAGTTCATCAAGCAACCAGGTAATTACTACTGACCTCTCTCAGCTTTCTAAAAATGAATGCAATGAAGCCATAAATGATATGTCCAATGAATTATATCATTTGCGTGTGTCCCTTAAATCACTAGCTAAAGAAAACACAAGGATCAAAGAGAATAATGTGTTTTTAAGTGATAGGAATGCTGTGTTAGAGGATCAGGTAATTGAGCTTGAAAAGATTAAATTTAAATGCTTGATTGTTGAGAGTGAACTAGAAGAAGCTGTTAAGAAAGTAGAAATTCTTTCTAAACAGTTAGAAAGTGAGCAAGAGGTAATCAAGGCCTGGAAAACATCTAGGGATATTAGTGTTCAGATTGCCAAGGTTCAGGGAATTGAATCATTCTGTGAGAATGCCTGGAAGAAAAACAAAAAGGAGTTAGAATTAATTGATGGATTATCAATGGATGTGGAATCAACGAATGATGAAAGTTATCCGTTGAAGGAAGAAAAAGAGCATCCGTTGAAGGCTCATCAATTAAAACAGGCAAGTGATTCTAAAAAGAAAAATTTCAATAAGAAGGATGGTTCAACTTTCAAGAACTTTGTCAAAGAAGGAGCTAGCACATCCAAAGATGCCAGTAAGGTGAACATAGGACACATGACTTTAGATCAGCTAAAAAATAGGCTTAAATTGGTTGAGGATAAAAAGGAAACTAAAAGAAAATCTAATAGAAATGGGAAGGTAGGGATTAATAAACACAACAATTACACACCTGATAAGTATGCTCCTAGAAAAAGCTGTGTGTATTGTAAAAGTGTTAATCATCTATCTGATAACTGCAAATCTGTTAAGAATGCTCCCATGCCTTTAACTCCCTCCATGCCTAACATGTCTATATCACCTCTGCATGCTATGCCTGTTATGTCTCATCAGAATCCTCATGCACATTTTGCAAACATGCCATATGTTAATAATCCCTATTTTACTGCATTTAGTATGCCTCAGATGCCATACAACATGCCTATGTGGAATAATATGTTTGCACAATCCATGCCCTATCAAATTCAATCAAATGTGCTAAATGATTCTGCGACTAACCCTAATCTTCAACCAACTACATCTGAGATCAAGGTTGACCCAAAGTTACCTAAGTCAAAAGATGCAGGAGGAATGAAGTCTAGGAAAAAGACTAACAAGGCTGGACCCAAGGAAACTTGGGTACCAAAATCAACTTGATTGATTTTGTTGTGTGCAGGGAAAAAGAAGGAATCTATGGTACTTGGACAGTGGATGTTCAAGACACATGGCAGGAGATTTCACCCTGCTCACAGAGTTTAAGGAGAGAGCTGGCCCTAGCATAACCTTTGGAGATGACAACAAAGGGTTCACTATGGGATATGGCTTGATTTCAAAAGAAAATGTCATCATTGATGAAGTTGCATTAGTTGATGGTCTCAAACACAATTTATTGAGCATCAGTCAACTATGTGACAGAGGGAACACTGTTTCCTTCAATTCTGAAGCATGTGTTGTCACAAGTAAGAAGGACAACAAAGTGGTTCTAACTGGAGTTAGAAAAGGGAATGTGTATTTAGCTGACTTCAACTCTACAGATGCAGAATCAATTACTTGTCTTTTCAGCAAAGCAAGTCCAGTTGAAAGTTGGCTATGGCAGAAGAAGCTGTCCCATTTGAATTTCAAAACAATGAATGATCTAGTCAAAAAGGACTTAGTTAGAGGATTTCCCCTAGTAGAATTCACAAGGGATGGGTTGTGTGATGCTTGTCAGAAAGGAAAGCAAAAGAAAGTATCATTCAGTAAGAAGCTTGAATCTGCAATTGATGAACCACTACAACTGCTACACATGGATCTTTTTGGACCAGTCAATGTATTGTCAATTTCAAGGAAAAGATATTGCCTAGTGATTGTAGATGATTTCTCAAAGTTTTCATGGGTTCATTTTCTTGGATCAAAGGATGAAGCTAGTGAAATCATTATCAATCATATCAAGCAAGTCAACAATCATCCTGATTTCAAAGTAAGGAATATTATGAGTGACAATGGAACTGAGTTCAAGAATTCAACCATGAAGTTGTTCTATGAAGAAAATGGGATCATGCATGAGTTCTCAGCTCCAAGGACTCCACAACAAAATGGTGTGGTGGAAAAGAAGAACAGATCACTAATTGAAGCTGCAAGAACAATGCTTGAAGAGTCAAAACTCCCAACATACTTTTGGGCTGAGGCTGTTAACTGTGCATGTTACACTCAGAATATTTCTCTAATTAATCAGGCAAAAGGCATGACTCCCTATCAATTATTCAAGAGAAGAAAACCAACTTTAAACTTTCTGCATGTCTTTGGTTGCAAATGCTACATTCTAAGGAATCACCCTGATCACAAAGGAAAGTTTGATGCAAAGGCTGATGAAGGAATATTTGTTGGTTATTCTGCTGGAAAATCATATAGGGTCTACAATCTAAGAACCAACATTATCATGGAATCTGTACATGTTGTATTTGATGATAAAAAGATTGATGGACTGACAGATGAGGGACATCATGAAGGACTCAAATTTGACAACATTGAGATATATTGTGATGATAGTGAAGATGGGAATGATGAAGAAGGCACCTCGAGAAGAATACAAAATCTGCTTTTGGATATTTCTCTAATATATTTATGATCTTTTAAAGAAGTTTGACCTAATGGACTGTTCATCTGTAAAAACTCCCATGGCCACTGCTACCAAGCTTGAATTAAACAAGGCTGAAAAGTCTGTGGACATTTCAAGTTATAGAGGCATGGTTGGCTCACTTTTATATTTAACTGCTAGTAGACCTGATATAATATTTTCTAAATGTCTCTGTGCTAGATTTCAAGCTGACCCTAAAGAATCTCACTTAGTGGCTATTAAAAGAATTTTCAGATATCTTAAAGGGACTCCAAATCTAGGAATTTGGTACCCTAGAGAGTCTGGTTTTGATCTAATTGGCTACTCAGATGCAGATTATGCAGGCTGCAAAATAGACAGGAAAAGCACAACTGGCACCCGTCAATTTCTAGGGAATAAGCTTGTGTCATGGTTCAGCAAGAAGCAAAATTCTGTTTCTACATCAACAGCTGAAGCTGAGTGTATTGCTGCTGGTAGTTGCTGTGCACAGATACTGTGGATGAGGAATCAACTATTTGACTATGGACTAACTGTTGACAAAATCCCTATATTCTGTGACAACACAAGTGCCATTGCCATTACTGAAAATCCAGTGCAACACTCAAGAACCAAGCACATTGACATCAAGTACCACTTCTTAAGGGAACATGTGATGAAAGGTACAGTGGAACTTCATTTTGTTCCAAGTGAAAAGCAGATTGCAGACATATTTATCAAGCCACTTGATGAATCAACATTCACAAGATTAGTAAGTGAGCTAGGTATGCTTAATTGTTCATAAATTTATGTCCTCATTATAATCTGCTTTGAAGCCTGAAATGAATTTGCTGTAAGAACAAAGTTGGCTTTAAGTAAAGACTATTCTATCAATGGAAATTCCCTATCCGTTGAAAGCCAAAATTGTTCTATCAACGGATGTTCATTATCCGTTGAAAGACAAATACATTTCTGGTAATTTTATCCTTCAACGGATAAAAACTGTGTTAATCTTCAACGAATAACTATTTACCTCATCCGTTGAAGTGCCACATCAGTTACTTTAAGTGAGTCACAGCCGTTGATTCTTTTACTTACCCGTTGATACATATATATACACAGGTGTATGTATTTGTATTAAAGGCAGTTTTCAGAATTTCTACAGTTTTCTTTATTCTCAAACGGCTGTAATTTATTTAAAAGTATCATTTAATTATTTTATTTACATTTTAATTCAAGAAAGTATAAAAGCCCATTGAATTCTTATTTTCACTTTACGCTTTCTTGCAAATCTTACTCTCTTTCTCTCCCAAAACTCTCAAGTTTTTCTCTGCAACCTCTACTCACAATAATGGCACCAGTAGTCAAAATTATGTCTCAGTCTGGATTTGTTTATGAAAAGAACAATTTCGTAGCCTTGGTTGAAAAGAATGAAGCCCACTCTGATTATCACAAGATGATGGACTTCATCAAAAACTGCAAACTAAGCTATGCAATGCTGGAAGCCCCAACCATTTACTGTGAGGTAATTGAGGAGATTTGGACAACCGCAGAGTTCAACTCCACAGATATGACCATTGCTTTCTCTCTCAAAGGTAAGGATTACTGTATTAACTGTGATGATATACAGTCTTGCTTTAAGTTGCCTGAGAATAATGCCATGACACCACACACTGATAAAGATGTATCTACTATGTTAGATTCCATAGGCTATTCTTTTAATTCTGCTAGTTTAGGAAGCATTAGAAGAAAGGGCCTTAGGAAAGAATGGAGATTTCTTGGAGATGCCTTTATCAAGGTTTTCTCTGGGAAGATTAGCAATTTTGATGCCATAACTTCATCTCTTGTTAATATGCTCTACATGCTAGTTTCTGATAGGTACTTTAATTTTAGCAACTATGTCATGCTAGAATTAGGTTCCAGGTTAGGTAACAAAGCTAATAGACCTCATAACATCTAATATGCTAGATTCTTTATGTTATTGGCTAACCATATTGCTGAAGGTTTGGTCATAACTAATGAGAGCAATAAACTAAAATGCTGGGCACAAGAGAGAAGGGTCCTTGCAGACCTTTTGAGAATCTACCTCAACAGCCAGGTGCCATTGGTATATTTACCAATAATGAATGCACCTCAGGTAAGTGAGGTAAATACTTCTGCAACTCCTACTTTTTCCAACCCCGTTATTTCTTTGCCTTCTAGTGTGGCCATGGAATCTGTGTCTTTGTCCCAACAGATTCCTACCAAATCCACCAAAACTAAAATTCTAAAACACAAGTCAAAGAAAGCCACCTCTGTTGTTTCTCAAAAGACAACAGTTGTAACAACTACCAAAAACCCTGAAGGGAGTGAACAGGGTGTGAGTGGTGAGGGGAGGGGTGAACATCAAGAAACCCCCCAGGATAAGGTGGGAGAGGTGAGTGGTACCCTAACCAGCCAAGCCACAGTCTCTCAAAAGGCTGTGGTGGTTCAAAAGGAGTCAAACACATCCATAGTTGCATCCTCCCAAAAGGATGCAGCTATTGAAAATAGTCCCCAACCAGGGACACAGAACAAAAGAGGGAGGGACATTGAAGCCACACATTCACCTGTCAAAGCTTTTTCAAGAAGAAAGAAGGCTAAAACCCTAGTTTCCACACAGGGGGCACACACTGCACAGATACATCCACCTGTATCTTTGCTTTCTCAAATTCAGCTTGATGTGGCTCCAGCAAATGTGGAGTCACATCCTCATTCTCTCATAATAGACACACATCAATCACCAAATTCTCCATCACCCTCTCTGGATGTGGATATGATATTCACATCAATTCCTGATTCTCCCTCTTTAAAACTCAGGGATGAGCCCCACTCAAATCCTGGTGATCATCATCTGTTAGATGACTTGTTGGATCATCAGCCAATTCTTTCAGACTTAGTTGAAGAATTTGTGTCACCTCACTTAAAATCAATTCACACAGATTCAACAATTATGTCACTTTCAATATCTACATCTTTTCCTTCTTCAACGGATATCTCTCATCCGTTGACAAGTGGCTGTTCTTCGACGGATATGCTTAACAGCAATTATCCGTTGATGGTCTCTACACACACAACTGATTCAATTCCAAGTGTAGAAGACATGGTTATTGTACAATCACTTCTAGGATTGAGGGAAGGGAGTGATAATTTGAGTGAGAGGCTGGGTTGCCCCCAGGCAAAAGGAGAGGATGAGAGTCAAAACATGCATGTTATTTCTTCCAGCATGGCAAAAGTAAATGAGGGGAGTGCCACCTTAGTAGGTGAGGGTGAGGGTGTGAGGGTGTGTGTGAGCCAGGGGGAGCCCCTGATGTAAAAATATAGAGAAAATGAGAGAAAGGCAGGTACAGAAGCTATAAGGGTGGATCCAGCCATTTCTAGTGAGTCAATGATTGTGGATGATGCTGACAAGGAAAGATAATTTCAGCAACATTACAAAGCTGAAATTGATAACATTTCCTTGGATGCTGACACTTTTACTCATCCTGTTTCAGCCTATCAACTGTTGGATGCTCAGGGCAATGTGGAGGCAGAGCAGACTTTGAACATTGTACACACTTCAGAACCTCTTCTAAGAGACAAAGCTACTGTTAATAGCCTGCCTTCTCAAGCTGGTGAGCCATCTGAAGAATTTGGAGCAAATTCTAATGATGATGACTCTAATTCTTTGGATGGGAGCATGAACTTAGGGGGAGATGCATGCCCAAGTTCTGTTCCAAATCTACCTGAATGGGCATGGGCAAAGGAATCTACACCAGGACAGTTTGGTGTAGCTTTGGTCAAGCAAGTAATGACTATTCAAAAGGCCCTTCAGGAGACTACAGATGCTGATACAAAGGCTATTCTTCAAGCTCATCTAGACTCTCTGCATCTCTTGCAGTTGCAGCATATCAGACAGAATTTAAGTGTGGATGAACTCAAGCAGGATATTGCTGATCTGAAATCCTACAATGCTGAGAAGTTGGATTCAGTTATGCCTTATGGTACTATGCAAGATTTGTTGGTGAGATTGAGGAGAGAATCTGATGCTGACAAGAGGCTGGCCAGGTTGCAAAATAGAGTTCAAATCATTGAAGACTCTATGGTCACCATTATTCAGAATCAACAATCTCAGACAAATCTACTAATGCAGCTGGCAAAAGCACAAGGCTTGACCCCTATCCTTGATGATAACAAAATGGGAGAGAATAAAAGGGAAGGGGAATGAGAGCCATCAACAACAGTTCAAATATCTAAAGTGCCAGTTCCTGCCATCACCACTTCTCCAACTCTTCAAATCAAAGGAAAGCTTGATGGAATTGATCTAATCCAGATAGCAGCAGCTGAGATGAAAGTCAAAGAGCAAAGGAAGAAAATTGATGAAAGGATGCAACAAATCTTTGGTTCTACAACTTCTAAATCACAATCTGTGAAGCATAGCACAAAGGTGGAGCCAATCATTATGGAGCTCAAGCCAGTTAGGAGGAATAAGGTTGGAGAGACTTCTTCCTAGAATCTGAAACCTATGGTTCTCAAGCCCAACAACAGATCCAATAAGGACTCTACAAAGAACCCTATAAGCCTTGCTCAGCTGAAAGAAGTGGACTTGCCTCTTCCAAAGCCTGATGAAGACAAAATTTTGGGTGGTAATATCATGAAGCACAAGGAGACCAAGGATGTTGTTGAAAGGATGAACATGGCTATTATCTTTAGAGAGGGAAAGAGTATCTGTGTGATACAAGGACATCCCAAATTCTCAATAGCCAAGAGGGAAGAAGCCAGAAGGTTGAAGGAAGAAGCTAAAAAGCTAAAGGCTGACAAAAGAGCACAAGCAAAGCTTGAAAAACAGCTAAAGTCAAGTCAAGCTGAAGAAAAGAAAGAAATTGAAGACAAGAGTGAAGATGTAGGTATGGGGAACATGATTAGTGATGATGTGGAAGAAAGAAGTAAGGAAAGAAAGGAATGGCAGAAAGGGAACAAAAAGAAGGCCAATGCAAAAAGAAATATGGTAGATGAGACTGAAGAAACCCAATCAAAATCCAAACCGCTACCTTCTATTCCTGAACCCATTGTGCCTGACCCATTCATAAACATCCATGGTGAAACAATCACTCCTAAGGAGGAACCAATTGATTGGGACACCATCAAATTGCCCACCTTCTTAACCACTTCTCCACCATCAAAGAAACAGAAAAGGAAAATCAAATCAACACCTCCTCTAACCTCAATCAAATTCACTCAGAAGCCTAAGCCTAAGCCACAAGCCTCTAAGGATGATTATGTTCACATTTGTGACATAAAGGAATTTTCAGACATTGAACTCTATCTGGATGAGCTGGAAGAAGTAAGGGGAATAGATGCCTACAGACAGCTTCCAGAAAGACTATTGTTCAAATACAAAGAAAGTGGGGAAAGGACTTGGCCTCTCTACAGGATTCTGAATGAAGGCTACTCTACCTTGGTTAGAGTCTACTCAACCATAAAAAGGGATTCTGGCTTTACCAGGACTGCCAAGACTGAGATTTTCAACAAGATTGCCAGCATAAGGAAGACTTAGTGGGAGCCCAATGCCTTGCCTAGAACATTACTCATCCAAGAAAGAGGAATTACAATTCATAAATCACCTCACTGGTTGATGGAGTTCAGAGACAATAAAGGAGTCAAAAGATTTTTCAGACTTGAAGATCAGCTCAAGATTGCCAGTAATGAAACTCTCAAGGATATGCAATCTAAGTTGGACATCAATGAAGAAGATGAAGCTGAGTTCTACAAACAACTCCAACTCCAAATGGAGGAGAATGACATGAGGCTAGGAAAGAAAACAAGGGGTCAAAGGAAAAGAAATTAATCTGCTCAGGTTAAAGGAGCACCCTTGGAAATAATGTAATTCTTCAATTCCATCTCAGCATACAAAGTTTTGCAGCACTTTTGAATTTCTGCTTTATTACAGTTCATATGTTTATTAAGTGTTTTGTTATCATCAAGTTCAACCCAAATTTATGCCTACAATTCTAGTAGACATAAATAAGGGGAGATTGTTAGGAATATGTGTATTAGTTTGATGATAAGTTAAATAAAATACTTAAGTAGAAATCTAGTGTTTGTAGCCTCAACGGATAAGACCATCTTGGCTATCCGTTGAAGGAGTAGCTTTACTTAGAAATGAGTTTAGTATTGTAGCACATTTCAGTCTCTGTATTTAAGTTGTACTTCTTAGATGTTGTGGGAAATTATCAGTCATGTTGACTACTAGTGGATATGCAAATAGGAGGGCTAATTGTAAATATTTCATGCCTTGTAATTTTGTATAAGTGAAATAGCATCAACTGATATTAAAGGCCTTCAACGGATGAGAGACAAAGCTTCAACGGATGTCTCTAAAGCTTCAATGGATAACATCCATCAACGGATGAGTGTTTCAACGGATAATGCTTCAACTGCTAATGCATCAACGAATAAAAGCTTCAACGGATGCCTAGTTCAAATAGCAGTTGATAGTGACAATTCATAAGCTGACAGAGGCACATGGGTTGACAGAGACAAACTGGAATGTGGCAGCCTCTAGGAGGAATCAAGAAAATGCAGCATTTCCATTCTGGTGCAAACAAGGAAGTATTCAAAGATTCACAACCAAACCTAAATTGCATTGGATAGAGAAATGAAGAAGAAACATGTGAAGAACCTTTTAATTGTATTTTACAGTTTTGTCTTCACTTGTAAACTTGGTGATATATAAACCAAGTAGCAGCTAGTAATTAGATGTGAATTTTCCAGAGCTGTTTAGAAAAATCCAGAGAAAAAATCATCTAGTTTGTACTAGGAAGCAGCTGTGATTTAATTCTTTGAATCACAGTTTTTCTGAAATAACACATCTCTGGTGGAACAACAAATCCACCAGAAAAGTTTTTAAGTCTGTTGTGTTCTTTACATTTGTGTTTGAATATATATCTGTCTGCATTAGCTCAAAGCAATTCACACACACTTGCTCATCAAAACACATATACTAGAAACTGCTCAAAACTTGAAAAAATTTTGAGATTTACATTCAACCCCCCTTCTGTAAATCTCATTGTTAGTTCACTGGGAATAACACGCGTCTATGTACGTAGGACGCGCCCACATTTTGTGAGAATGTTTATTAAGGATAATTTTGTGGTAACGAGGTTTGAAAGCACCTATCTGGTGTAGAACGCGTCCAGGGAGGTTGGACGCGTCCACCATGGTGGAGGTATCTAGCAGTTGTGGTCCTTTAGCAATGAAAGTTGGAGCGCCCAGAGGTTTAGGACGCGTCCTGTCTCTGTGGAATGTCATGAGAGGTAGTTGTTGGAAGAACAATACAGGCTTCATGAAAGTCAGGACGCGCCTAATGTCTCAGGACGCGTCCTATGTGTGGTAAATGCATTCTCAAGGGTGAGCTCAGGACAAAGCATGCATAGAAAAGAACAATGGAGGGTTATTTCTACTAACATATTTGTTGCAGGTACTCTTTGAAGAATTCCCTCCTTGAGACGGTCAAGGAGAGGGATCTCCGTGAAAAGCTTGAAGACCTCCAGGGGTGTGCCTAATGATTGAAGGCCTCCTCCTGTATTCAACGGATGTCCTCATTGGGGATGTGGTGTTATTATTGGTGTGTGCTTTGGGAAATCTGTTCTTGTATTTAACGGGTGTCCTCGTTGGAGAACTTTGGAGTCATCCTGCACTTTGCACCCAAGAGCTTGGGATCACCAGTCCTGCTATCTGGTGGGTTATCTTCATTCGGGGGACATGGACGCGTCCGGCATTTGGGGTGAACCGTGGCTATACCTGCGTCCGTAAATCAAGGGAAATGACTGTAGCGGAATGTTATCCTTGCGCAGGGAGATGCATTATCTGTGAAGTCCCGCGATTACGGACGAGCCTTGGGCTTTCGCGGTTGGGCCTCATAGTTGGACATTCCTAAAGCTAGCGGGAGATGGATTCTGGATGAGCTTCTACCGGGCCTAGGAATAAGAAGTCTAAGCCCATTAGATTTCTTGTTCCCCAAGAACTACGTCAGGCTTGATCCCTATATAAAGGGTACGTAGGCACATTGAGAAGGGTAAGAAGTTGAGAGCTGATAAAGAAGCCACCACTTACTCTGATCAATCTCAGCCTAAAACAACCACAAACCACCACACACCGCTTGATTTTCCGGAGAAGGACCACCGTCATAGATCATAATTCCGGCGAGAAATCTCAAACTTTGTTATTACCAGATTCCTCCGTCAACAAATGCTATAACACTTAACTATACATAAATTTCAAAAGATGGTCTACCACTGCAATGCATTTTAAAACATTTTATACGTCTCTATTTGAACCTAAACTCACTCGTTAGACTAATTTAAATTTACAAATTATTGAAAAAATCAAGATCACAAAATACATTCTCCATAATGGTGCATTTGTTAAATATTTATAAGTTTTTATTAAAGGTGATTTTTTAAATATAATGTGAGTATAGAGTTGAGTAATGAAAAATTGACAGAAAATATTAGTTAAAATATGATATAATAACCATTAGTTATATTTTAAGGTTTTCCTAACGTTTTACCAATATGAAGGTAATTAGAAATACAAGGGTACCTGAAGTAGAAATTAAAAATATATTAATGCCAATGATAAAAAATCAATATTACAATAATATCATAAAAAATATCCCTATATTTTATGATTATTGAATACAACATATGGTTAGACTACATGTTTTACGGTTGCAAATTTCAAGAACGTATATGTTCAATGATTCGTTTGACAACAAATAGTTTCTCGATATTTTTAATGAAGGAATTTGTAATTCGGCGAATGTGTGATTTGATTATTACTAACTTAAATCCCGTGAGATACACGGGCCCGTTAATATTTAAATTTTTTATTTATTTTAGTATATTAAAAAAAGTATGATAACATGTGATCGCAGTTTAGTAGGATAAGAATACCATCAAGTAGTTTAATAATTTAGTTATTTAGCTGATATATAACACAATTTTTTTATAATATGATAAGTTATGGTTGTATTTTAGTAGGATAAGTAGTCCATGTGTACAGTAGTTTAATAATTTAGTAGTTTAGTGGATATATAATACTATTTAACTAATTTTTTTTAATAGTCAAAATTAGGGAATAACCGTTGAATCAAATTATACTCTATTCCGCTTATTATAGTATAGTATAGATGTATTGAGTAATTTCGGGCTTTCAAAAAAAATCTCAAAAATTAGATTTTAATTTGTGATTGATTGATTGTTAATTAATATAATAGATCCCACATGTGTAAATACGAATTATACCAATTAAAACATCTTATCTGTGTTTTTAGTGTAGCACTACTCTAATATATTTGATAAATTTTAGTAAGTTTTTTGGATGCTTGACTTTTTATAAATAAATTCTTTATTTTTTTTAAATGTAAGTACATTAACCTTTTCTGTTTTGCCTCCTAAACATTTTGTACTACTTAACCTCCGAAGACATTCAAATATTTTTTTTCATTATATACAAATTTTTTGGGTCATTTTATTTATGCGATTATAATCTCAGGATAATAATTTGGGGATAACTAATCTCATCAAAAATAGTTCTATGGATAAAATAATCATATACTTTGTTTGTTTAGAAGGATTAAGTACATGATTGGACTATAATCCGTTAAAATATT
Source organism: Apium graveolens (assembly GCF_009905375.1). Lineage (NCBI taxonomy): Eukaryota > Viridiplantae > Streptophyta > Magnoliopsida > Apiales > Apiaceae > Apium > Apium graveolens. The sequence goes on from NC_133652.1 coordinate 23,113,136, forward strand.
TTGAGGGATAATTTTTGGGATTGGAATATTGTCATTTAAATTTTTCAATTTTATGATTGTTTCACATGTGATTACAATGAGGGGATTATAATCCTTTAAAAATTGACTTGTGATAGGGGATAAAATAATAACTTTTCCCATAAAATATTAGGGATAATTATAATCCTATCATTTACTCCAACAAAGAAAAATAAGATAATTTATTAATTCGTTAATAACCCTTCACTAATGTTTTACAAAATAAATATGAGACTGAAAAATTAAAAAAAATATATGAAATTATCCTCTACTTAATATTATGAAACAAACTTGTAATGATAGAAAAGTTTTGTGAAAATAATCATGATTCCTAAATTATATACACCAACCCTTACCAAAAACAAACTATGACTTGCCAGTTGCTTCCATCTCAATGCCATCAACAATGGTAGGAGAATTTTTTTAAAAAAAAACAACAAAAATGGAAAATTTGGTAGCTTGAGCGTTTAGTATATCGTTTCCTTAATTCTAAATCAAGCAAGAAATTCAGCAATTTGATCATTCAAACTTTGGTACCCACTCGAAGAACTTTGATCCCTTTCGCCTACAAAGTCATGAACCACCATTATGATGCATGTATACGTATATGTATATAAACGTGTGTTTATATATAACACACGTTACATCTCACTCGTATGAGTTGAGTAATTTGTACGATTCACCCTTTCCCGAGTTACGTTACCCTGCTAAACTCGTTGCTAGTTTGGACTTATTTTTTATGATTTATTACGTTAATAACACATGAACATATCGAGCTAGCTATTTTAAGTCACGTTTTCAGAAAATGGAATTAAATTTTATTATGATGAACAACTCCGTTTGTTAAGTCAGACACTACACACAAAAAATGAATGATTTCAAATTTGCTGAAAAAATGATATAAATGAAGTTGAAAACCCATTTATGAATATATGGCCTTAAAAAAAGGATACAACTGGGTCATTAAGCAACCAAAGGAGTGGTGTATAACAGTGACACTTGATCGATCACACCCGACTTTCTTAAATAATTGTATACTCTGCCATGAAATATCGTCCTTGAGGAGTGATGGAGTATATATCAGGTTATTAAGGTTATACCAATTTTGTTTGGAGAAATGCTAGATTATCCGAATTTTTTTTTAAATTGTTCTAGATTATTAATATAGAATATATATTAGTTAATTTTTCTACTATTCTCCTGATAATGCGGGAAACTGAGTGTATACATATGCGCTTACAGAATAATTGCTAGATTTCGAATATATATATATATCTTAAGTAAAAAAGCAACAAATTTGTGGTCCCAAATAAATTATTTTTGCGGACAAGAGATTTTTACATCTGAATGATGATCATAAAGGAAAATATACAGAACAAAAGTTGCTGAGGGTAGCTTTTTTATCTCTGACCAACAAATCTCTTCTTCTCTCCTTGCACCACAGTAATGATGATCCTTTAGCTCTCCTTCTCCAATAATACTATTCATTGTATATAACTGTACCATATGATCCCTGTATTCAATGATCCTCATAACATACAAACAACAAGATTCCAATATCACAAATTTGCACTCTAGTCCCTGTTGATAGCCCTGCAAACCTAAATCTTCCTTCTCTGTTTATTTTTACTCTGCGCATGTTAAATACTGTAGGCTGCACAGATCTGTACATGATATAATTTGAAACTCTCAGTCTTTCTTCATCATACACACATAAAGCATCAAGTCCTTTTTTGTGTGGTCCTAAAAGCAGAAACAGTCAAAAAAAGTTGACTATATTTGTTGAATGCTGATTGATGAGAAAATAATAAAAATGCAAGAACAAGTTAAGCAGGGCATGGCGGGGAGTAGTGGAATAGGTGGGATGGTTCATGAATATTCCGGGGAGCAACACCACCGGATGAAGGTGGAGATAGCCACACACCCTCTGTATGAGCAGCTTCTGTCAGCTCATGTAGCTTGTCTCCGTGTGGCTACTCCTATTGATCAGCTTCCACTTATTGATGCTCAGCTTTCTAACTCTCACCAACTTCTTCGATCTTACGCTTCTCAGCAAAATCATCTGCTTCTTCATCATCATCATCATCCTGCTGAAAAACAAGAGCTTGACAACTTCTTGGTAGGCGTTACACATATAAGATTAATATTGGAGTTTTTAATTTATGTTTTTTGTTGGTGTTATTGTTCATATATATACTTGCATCATTAAATATTCATCATAGTATCCTGAAATTTGTGTTATTAATGGTGTGACAGGCACAATACATGTTATTATTAAGCTCATTTAAAGAACAACTTCAGCAACATGTCAGAGTTGATGCTGTTGAAGCAGTCATGGCTTGCCGCGAAATTGAACTCAACTTGCATTCTCTCACTGGTACCCTCCTCTCGTCCCTTTCCTGCCCGCCTGTTCGTAATCTTCATAATTAAATAATAATCTCTCCTTCCCAAATTATTTGTCTATTTTGAATTTTACGCATATTTTAAAGTGTATTAACCGCATATCTCAGTTAATCATTTTTCATTTTTTTTTTCTTTTGAATATATATCTAAATCTTAAATTTTTATTCATAAAAATTAAATTTAAAAAATGATTTCTGAAGATACGTGATCAAATTTATCTTAAATTAGGTGCAAAAATCAAACTGAATAATTAAATTAAGGCGGAGGAGTAATATTTGTCTGTTGTTGAGTTGGTACAGTATGTGGAGTAATGAAGTGTAGGAAGAGATAATTGCAATTTTTGCATATTAGATGAATTTTAATATTTGGCGTGAGAAGAATAGATTTAATATATCCAGTTCCTTGTTCTGGGTTTGTGGTGGTTAATTAAATAAAGATGATTATCTTTGTGCTACGATTTAGATACCTAGCTATTGATGCTTTTGGTGGGAAGAAAAAGTAGTAGTTGTAGTAGTAGATAGGAAATTAAGAAAAAAACACAATTTGCGATTCTTGAAAGGTTGTTTAGTAGTAATAATTAATTAAGAGGTGGATGTGAGGGGCCTGCCAACAAATTCTTAATTTATAAACCAGGGGGGTGCATTGCCCAGAGTTGTTTAGTATTGGCTACCAACCCAACACCTCACAGACTGACTGTTGATATTTTAAGCTTGCTTTTAGAATGGGGTTTCTTGAAAGGAAATTAGATGATGCTTCTGTTATCTACTGTAATGTTATTTTGAAGATTTCAAGGCTCTCAAGACAAGACCTATTTATTAGTATATCGTGTTGTTGCTAGGGTTTACTGTTAGAATATATATTAGTACCAACCAATTAATCATCAACATTGCGATCACCTAGCTACTGATCATGAGAAGTGGCTTCATCAATTAATAGTAATTAACCTGAAAATATGATCAACTCTTATAATCCTCATCATGTTGTGTCGCTGTTCAGACATTGTGCATTATTACCTGAAATTTTCTTCAACTCTAAGCTCATGTTGTGTCACTGTTCTTCAACTCTTATAAGCTCATGATCATGCTGTGTTGCTGTTTCGATAAAGTACAGTATTAATCTGAAATTAACTTCAACTATGAGCTCATGTTGTGTTGTGTCACTGTTAAACATCAAGTTCAAAATATTCAAGTGGTATAACACCGTTTTCAATGTTTGTCTTCCTACCATTCCAATTGCAATTTAAATTTACAAACTCCAAGCCTCAAAAACATGAGTTTCTTAACTAAAGATATATAAATTCAGTCAACGGCGCCCGCAAGTATTTAATTCTTTATATAAATCAACTCATAATAGATTACTATCAAATACTATTTCATCTGATATGAATTTTTAAAAAAGTTTGCTTGGTAGTATGCAATATTGATATGTTAAGCTGCTGCATCATATACTAATACTACTCCTATTATTAAAATTAAATTGTGTTTAAAGCTGGATCTTCCCCTTGCTTATAATGAACACTTTATACAGCTGGCTACCGTGTTAGCTAGCTAGTCCCAGTATGGTCCTCACTAGTATATAGTGGGCTACTACGTAAAACATGCATGTGTTTGTGTTATGCGCCAACACAGACATGAGCCATGTACAGTACATGTGTATACTTCTAAATTATAAGTATTAGTAGATAACCGGTGCTAAGTACGGGCCGAGATCAAAATATCAATATTTAATAATGATTATAGAAATTTATTTTAATTTTTTTATTAAAATATATAATAAATAAAATTTTACGATTATTGCAATTTTCATTTTTAAATTATATGTAACTTTCATTAATTCAAATCTTGTTATTACAATAAACTCAATGTTATTATGTATTTATTATTCAAAAAGACATAGCTAATATTTTACATCAAAACTTTAGTTGCTACATGATTGATGGATAATTTAACAAAAAATTAAATCAACAGCACTAAATAATTGCATATTAAATTTCTTATTGTTAGCTGAATTTGTGTTTTTATATAATTTGTGATTGCATAACTTTTTCTGATAAAATATTCATTATGTATGTATAAATTTGCAATTGGTGCTAAAATAACATTTTGTAGGTATGAATCTAGAAATTACAATGTATATACGATTTTTTTAATATAAAAATAATATAAATATGTGGTATATAAGAATCAAAAAACGGGTAAAGTATTACATATAGAATTATAAGTCATATATGAATAAAAAAGAATAAAAATGGTATATTTAGAGCTATAGCAAGATTTAAAAAAGGGTGAAACCAAAAGTTCGTAAAACCGAAAAGAAGTGAAACCAAAATATCCTTTAAAAGATGATTTCCTTATTAATTAATAATAACACTGTTTAAAGGATTCCATTTTATTATTTTAATAAAAAATAAAAAAGAATTCTACGAAAAATAGAAATATCGTAATTATAATCTGATTCCGATCTATATTTTGTTAAAAAACAACATAGAACTCTACATGAAAGAGAACTACACGGTTGAAACCAAAATACGACGTAACCGTACTAGGATGAAACCAAGTACTCTATTAAGAAATAATTTGGAGTTCTACGAAAATAGAATTGTAATCATATTACGATTTGAACAATTTTATTATTTTCTAGTGGTGAAACCAAAATACAATTTTTTTAAAAAATTCATACCATTTTATTAAAATGGAATTCTACCAGCAAATTAAAAATTTCTAAATTAAAAAATTTCAATTTAAACACATGGCCTATTCAGTGGGTCGTGGTTTATATTTCTCGGAATCTATTTAGTTGAGCCAATTTATGAACTTGTTTATTTTAAAATATAATTAAAAATAGGATTCAAACCTATAAAAATAATAAAAAATTATGGCTTATAAAAAATTTAAAAATGAGGAAAACTAATAAATATACAATTATAAGTCATATAGGAATAAAAGGGGATAAAAATAATACACTTGGAGTTATAAAAGGTGAAACTAAAAGGTGGTGGGACTAAAAAATAAGTGAATATGTTTCGTTTATTAATAAAGAAAAACGGGTAAAAATAATACATATAGAATTATAAGTCATATAGGAATCAAAAATGATAAAAATATTACACCTAAAGTTACACCATGAATCATAAAAACAAAAAAACAAAAGGTGATAGAACAAAAAAATAAGTGAAAATAAAGAATCACTTAAAAAATTTATTAATAAACAAAAACGGGTAAAAATAATATATATATATAGGCCTTTACTCCATGGAGAACCATCTTATATGGAGAACCGTGGAGAACCATTGATTCTAATATAAAATCTTTATCACAAATTGTAAAATTTTAGTTCAAAAGTATATAATTCGATGCTAATCTAGAATAATATTATATTTGAATATAATAAAAAAAAAATTAACAATTTAATTTATAAAAAAATAATGGATCTTAAATTTGATTCTACATTGGAATAATTTTTAATAAGTGTGATTCTATTGTAGAACTAATTTTAACCTTTTCATTAAATTTCAATGATTTTTTAAATAAAAAATTGTGTAACTTCGATTTTTAATTTGATAATTAAAATTTGTAACTATGTATGATGAAAAATGAAATAAATTATATATTTTATATTTTTTGAAATAATGGTTCTCCACGATTCTCTATATAATATGGTTCTCTCTAGAGTCCTACCTTATATATATATATAATTATGTGTCATGTAGGAATCAAAAAGGATAATAATAATACAATTAGAATTAGAGTTATACCATGAATTATGAAAAGTGAAACCAAAAGGTGGTGATACCAAAAAATAAGTGAAACCAAGTACGACTTTCACTTATTAATAAAGGTTATTAATTTAATTAACTATTAATTCTTTTGTGTTTGTGTTTAGAGTAAATAATTTTTCTCTTGAACGGGGGGTTAGAAATGTTCAAAAAATCTAAAGTCTAAAATCCAATTCAAAAAAAAGCCTGAAAAGCCAGTGGTGGTGTGTTTATATAATTATATATGAACATGACCTACTCTAGGTTCTAACCTTGAAAAATTACAGTAAGGGAATTAATGTGGATTGCTCTACCTGAGCCAATTTGTGAGTTTCCGTGTAAAACTGATCGATGAAATTCTGCACAGAATACACATTTAACTAAAAATGTATAGCATATGATCAATTAAAGAGCAATGCATTATCGAACTTATATGTATTGCCCCTCTCAATTAATTTATAAAAGATTTGTAACTAGGAAATTTAGTAAACGCTTGAAAATATCCTGATGATTCCGGTATTCTTCAATTTTGTCCAGGAGTGACATTAGGTGAAGGCACAGGAGCAACTATGTCGGACGATGAGGATGACCTGCAGATGGATTTCTCTTTAGATCAATCTGCGGGCAACGATGTGCATGACATGATGGGTTTTGGTCCACTTCTTCCTACAGAATCCGAGAGGTCTCTTATGGAAAGAGTTCGCCAAGAACTCAAGATTGAGCTGAAACAAGTGAGATACTGTGTAGCATTTTCCCCCTTGCATAATTCACATTTTGTAGCATATTCTAATGCAAAATGCTACAAATAGCTCTGTAAAAAGAACTGCTCTGGAACCAACCCTAACTTATATTGCATTGCTAAATTTATATTTTTGTACATGCATGTGAAAAGTTGTCAAGAATAAGCCTGTCTTGTTCATATTCATGCATTGAAAAACTAAAGGATATCAATTTGTTTATACAGATTGTTTTCAATGTCATGTAATGTTGTTCATCAGGCCTCATGTCTGGTTTTGCAGGGATTTCGGTCAAAAATTGAAGATGTTAGAGAGGAAATTCTGAGGAAAAGAAGGGCAGGTAAATTACCAGGTGACACGACCTCGGTGCTTAAGGAATGGTGGCAGCAACATTCAAAGTGGCCTTACCCAACTGTAAGCCATGTTTCTATCCTCCTTTGTTATGTCACATATTTGGCTAGCTATGTCTTCTTTTTTGTAATGGTCAGAGCACCAGTTGATTCGTCAGAACTTGATAAATTAAAATTTGAACATCTATTCTTCTTGTAGTCTAAAATTCTGTTTTGAGATTGATACCCCTGCAATACATGCAGGAAGATGACAAGGCAAAGCTTGTGGAAGAGACAGGGCTGCAGCTAAAGCAAATTAATAACTGGTTCATTAACCAAAGGAAGCGAAACTGGCACAGCAACTCAAATTCAATGACATCTCTCAAATCCAAGCGTAAACGATAGAAACATGTACTAATCAATTTTCAGAAAAGGAGCGGATCATGAAAATGTATCTATTGCATGTTGATTTAGCTATTTCATAATGTCCAAGATACCGCTCTAGTCTACGACTACCCCAGTTTCTAACAATTGTAGAAATTATGTGTATGAACTCTTAAGGTAATATATGGAACCATCAAATGTGTGACTTTAGACAATGATGATTTGTTGTTAACTATAGAAGTTTTATGTACATGTCTGGAATGCCGCCCACTACTCCTCATGGAACCAAATGCATCTGATTTGGCTCCTAAATTAAGCTCAGATTGGTGGTCTATTTTACTTATATATTAAACAAACTTGTAATCTTGTGACACTATGAATCATCTGTTGATTAAGTTGTAAATTCTGTAACACAGAAAACAATTCTTAGGTTATCACAGGATAAATCATACATGCATAAGGCTTTTGCCTTGCTCAATTTAACCTTTTGCTGAGGCTATCAAATACATAGAAATAACAGAGTCAGGCTCTTGCTGGTCATAAAAAGACTCAGTTTGGTTTATGAACAATATCTGTACAGAATTCATGTCTGGATAATCCATTTTTCTGATGGATATCCAAACTCATGTGCTTCCAGAGAAAATTACCGCAACATCTAGATTTTCTTGGTGCCTGCAATTGGCAGCAGGGACGCCAAACGTTGTACATACTTCTTTTCTCAAATAATAATATAAGTAACAAGCATGTCTTCTTTCATTCATTCTCCTTTCTTTAGTCTGTGAAAGAAACACAGAATCTACTAGCAAGTCCAATATTATTATGCCGGCAAATGGAAATTTCCTTTAGAGCGCTGAAGGCTGGATAGTGCTGAATTGCTTTTAGTCGATCATAATCATAGTAAAATTCTTAGTGTATTGCTTAAATAGTTGAATAAGATTTATACACAGTAGTGCTTCCTATCTACTGCTTAGAAACGAAAGATAAACCATGAGATATATAACTTGTGCCCGGGAACTAGTAGCAATGTTTTCTGCCTTAAAGATTTGGAGACACGGGATGTGGAGGAAAATACAAATGTGCATGAACTGCAACAGTTGGAAAATCGCATGAAAGTAGGAGAGATTTATTCAGAAGAAAGATTATTTGAATGGTTCATGAATTACAACTTTATAAGCGCAATGTTAATTACTGCAGAAAGTTTAATGGCAAAGGCACCAAGTACAAAGCGAAATAACAGGTCAGGAATTCAAAGGATATATATTAGCGGATCTAGGCTATCTCAGTTACTGAATCAACAAATCAATGTATTTATTCAAACAGATAAAAAATATTTAATTTGTAGATGACTGAACAATTGTACAAATGTAAAGTCTGTAGTATTTACACCTCAATGGCTCTCTGATTGAGAGCAGTGTACCTCCATCTCTCTTTCTCCACGAAGTCTGCATCGAGAAACTTGGAAGCAAATGCCCATAGCCTGTACATGTCTTCGAAGTTTGTCAGCATCCCAAATGAAGCTGTTAATACAGATACCCCTACATCTAATCTATCTTTCTTATTTTTCAATAATTTTCTGTGCTCCGGAGTCCTTATATGCAGTAAGGCGTTTTCTTCCTCGTGCTTATCTGAGAACCAAATGTTTTTCAGCACTCCCGAACCAAGGGAAATGTTGTTCCTGTCAGCTAGTTTCTGTACAAGTTTAGGATCAACCTTTTCTCCTTTCCAGTCAAATATATTTAAGGCAAGAGCTGGTCCTCGATCAAATCTTACTTTTGGTCCATATATTTTCACCAAGGGAAGCCCAAATTCTGAATGCGGATGTTGGAGTATCATCATTGCATTTATCAACCAGTTGACAAGGTACCTTGATCTGCTACGGATGAGTATCAAGCCCAATGAATCTGCATGATCCAAGCCTCTAAATTCAATATCTGAATCTCCAGTAGTACTGGTTACATTTCTGTTTCGGAACTGGTTTATGTTGAGGGAGTTATTTAGTTCAGTAATTTCAGAAGATATTATGTCCTCTTGTTTTTCATTGGCTTCTTTTAGTTTTTCCAACTCGATGACTTCTTCATCCTGCTGAACTGACACTGAACTACAGGATGAACTGGAGAGGGCTAAATTAGCCTTCTTTAGTTCTGATGGTGATGGTTGCTGTTCAGTGTCTATGTCAAAGCTAGATGATTTGTCCAAAAACTGACCATGTCTTGTAGCTGGTAAAAGACTAATGATACCTATACTTGTGCTTGTCGAACTCTTGAACACCACAGCACTAGATTTTTTAACAAAAAGGCAACCAAAGCCTGATGGATTTTCCCCAAAAATCTTGTAGAAGGAGCAATACAAAAAATCAGGCTTGAAGAAGGAGAGGCCTAAAGTCTCCATTTCCTTAGGTCCTGATGCAGTAGAATCAAGTAAGATATGCCATCCATTTTCCTGTGCTTTGCGTAACCATTGATATGAATACCGAGCTCCAGTCATTCTTGACTGCAGAGGAAAAACAAATAAACCCCTACCCTTATTCTTCCTTTTACTTGTTACCATTTTCCTCAAGTTTCTGGAGTGGATACTCATTTTAGGCCATGAGAATTCAGCTGACATTACTTGGGCACCTTTCTTCTTAGAACAATCAATCAATATCTCGACAGCCTCATTCACAAAGTCATAAACAGTTAGAAGATCCCTATTAGAATGGAAGGGATAATTATCTGCTAAAAGCTTATAAGTGGATGATTGGTTGGCAGTGAACACCATGGAATACTCATCTTCAGAGATGTTCATAAAGCTTGTGATTCTTTTTCGTATGATAGTGTCTAATTCTGATTCTTGTCCGCCATGGTGCAGCCAAGAATACAAATTTGCTGGTTTATTTAAAATATGAAAGAAGGGTACAGTAGAACTATTGAAAGACAGTGTTGGAGGAGCAGAAGTAGATGTAGAGGCAGTTAAAGTAGCAGAGTAATGGATATCTTGCTGGCTAAATGAGAAGAGTCCATTGCCAATGTAATCAAGGCATACATGATTTAGGAGATGATAGTACTCTTGCACTCGGATTTGATCAGCTAGATAAGTTTCCAAATATTGCGGGTAAGCTCTGGTGAAATTGGAGAATAGTTCTTCGTGGGAAGGGAGAGATTCGTGATTTGTGAATTGAGTGTATGGATAAAGAGAAGACACTGTGGAGTTTGTGAATTCATGATGTGAAGTCGCTGCACTCTCGGAGTCTAGTTTGTCAAAAGATGGATTCATAAAGAAACTGTGAAAGCAGGTTGAGGCTTCTCTAATGCAAGGTGATTGCATATTTTTTCTGAGTACTAAACATGCATTTCTATAGACAAGTTTCCTAATTTTTCTTCTCTGCTAGCTTGGCATGTAATGCTCCAACATGCCCTTTGAATTTTCAGCAAATATGAATGTGGAAGTTTCATCTTTGAACCTTTATACTTAAACTTAATGTCCTCTTTTGTATTTACAAAATGGTCCGTGACACTATTAACCTTTCATTCATAAAACTAATATGTCAAGTTACATGTACAAATCTTTGGTTAACTAACTAAATGCAAAGCTGTAGTCATTCTTTATTCATTAATCTATCCAACTCCTGAAAAGTCATCTTACTGATAATATTACTCTACCGTGATTGCTATTTTATGCATATTTAAGTTACTTAAATCTTAGTACATTCTTCGTTTGGGGATCCTATAATTGACCACTCATTTGGATCGTCCTGAACAGGTCATCTGAGTTTATACATTAGCTGAAGGAACGTAAACTTGTATGGTCAACAGCATCTTAATTTCATTATTTCATCACTAAATGACATATGACTGAATCATGGTGTCCAAACTAGAAATTGCATGACCATCTTCTTTGGAGAGCAGGGGCCACGACAGGGCACGACGTATAGTTCAGGCCAGGGCTCCGGGGTCATACGTATTGTCTATCATCATAAGCAGACAAGTAAGGATCCTTCGAGTTTCCAAGTCTTTCGAGTCAACTTGTCTTGAACACTTTTTAATACACATCACCTTTTACAAAGTTTGTTTTGTTGCTCCCCATTAAGAGAAGCAGGTCATACAAGTCATATGTGAATCATTTGCATTTTGTAGTGTTGCACATCTGTAAGGGGGCATGGGCGGCTACAATACTAACTGTATGATTAGTGAAACCAATACATACACCCAAGTGGCAAGTCTAGTCTTACCTAAACTTGCATATACTCTGCTGATATTAGGCTGTTTTTAACATAATGGATTTCATATAAGTTTAATCAACTCCTTATGTTGAACCTGATGGATTTAATACAGTTTGTTCAGGTGGTTTGAACTGCATAAAAACTAAAACCAATACTATTAAATAGCGACAATGACTGGGATTTTAGTGGTTAGGTCATTGCCTTGTAAACTGGGGCATTGTCATTGTAAGGCCTAATAGTCCTCACAAATATGTTTCCAGAAGTCGAATCATCAGCGTGAATAAACGTTTCCACCCACCCGTGGCTATTAACATTTGGATTTGTACTATAACTTAATCACGTTAATGCTTAATTCCTGTTTAACTCCCTTGTCATATGAACAATTGTTTCAGATATGTGCATGCAAGTTGTAGATTTGCAGATGCTAATCTTGTATTGATGAGAAACACGGCTTCTATAACCTTTTGAGTACAGTTGGATGTGTATACAGACACCAGTTTAAAAAGATTGAAAAGGTAGTTTACCTAGCAATCTTAAAGGAAAGATAAGGTAGTTACATACTTACATTAACTCAATTTCCTTGACATTGTCAAGTGTGAATTCATATCAAACAATCTCTTTATGAAAATTAGAAAATGTTATTTTCAGAGTTATTTGTAGCATATTGTATTTCTACAAATTGTGAATGCAGGGGAAAAACAGGTATGTAAGTAATATTTCCCTAAAAAAATTGGCGGATCATCAAGTACTGTATATGGTTCACAAAATTTGTCCGAAAAAAGAAAGATAAGACGACGTACACGGGGATGCTAATTTCTCGAAAATTTAAATCTATAAAATTGTGATTGTTCATGGAATATAAAATTTTAATGTACTTAAAATTCATATATATAGATGTATATAGCACTTCCACAATGTTCCAACATATGATTCCACTAAAGTCAGAACCAATGTAATTCTGAATTTCCATATTAAACTTTAATAAAACTGCTCTGATGATCATTAGTTTGTTGTATCACTTGACAATCGCTCTTGCAGAATTTTGACTCCCATGTACCTGCAACATTTCAAGACAACAATATTTTTAAAAACCAAAATACAAAAAATTAATTCTACCAATTAATATGACTTGTATATCTGGATTACCTTCCAAGCATCATAACTGTAGCTTGAGGATTAGTCCCAGGAGAGTAGTTAAAAGTGGAGCCATCAATAACCCTCAGAGCATCGACACCGAGAACCTTATAATCACTATCAACAACACCACCTACTTGGCAGCCTCCATGATAATGCCAAATGGTCATCACTGTATCTTTACAGAACTGTTCCATTGACGTCGAATCATTTGCATGCCTAGGCAACAAGTTTACTGGACCAGCCGCGGTCATGTTAAGAAGCTGTTGGGTTGACAAATTTGGATATTTGAATCTTGAGAATGCTCTTGACTCTATTACATTTTTGATAATATTTATTCCTTGGACACATCTTTGTAAGTCCTCTGGCTCTTTGAAGTAATTAAATGTTACGGATGGATTGGCGTTGGGATTTTTGGTTCGCAGTTCGAGGTGGCCTCTAGAGACAGGACCCATGATTTTCTCAAGGATGAATCCACCAACAAATGCAGCTGCAGGAAGAGCTGCCATGCTTTCAACTGCTTGGTCTATAGCTTCTTGTGTTCTTTGCTTCGGTGGCACTGTTGATAGCTGTCCAATCTGTTTCAAAACAAAAACATAATCAACACTAGCTTTTAAAATTTAAACACAACTTATTGGGCCTAATGGGCCTGGTTTAATCATAGGCATTTTAGTTGGAAAAACAGAGAGGAAGTACCTTGGGAGAAAACATTCCAAAATCCCTGGTGCCAGCAAAATTTTCACCACTTGCAGCTTCAATGTAGGTTCCATAGCGAGTAATACCGACGACTTGGATGAGCGAAACCTCGACGGGGATCGGAGAAGGTACGAAAACGGCATTCATGGGGTTATCGGACATTTGTTGACCAACCAAGGGATTGTCCACAATGACTGTGATGTTGTGCACCCTAAGGTGGGTTGATGGACCAATGCCACTCAGCATAAGAACTTGTGGGCTGCCCAGGGCTCCAGCAGAGACAATAACTTCATTCTTAGGTCCATTCTTCAAATAGGCCTTGTGCTTCTGTCCTGATCCATCTCTAAATATCACTCCATGGGCTACTGGCCTTGAATTTCCTATAGGCCAACACCAGTTATAAACAGAGGACCAATCCAAAAATTAGTGGGCTCAGCTTATTATTTTGGGCTGTTTGCGAGTCACATCAGCCCCTGCATCAAGCTAATTTGACATTGACAGTATTGCGGAAGAAGTTGGGGAATTTATTTTTGATCTAGACCAAAAGAAGTGCTATGACTTTGACATAAAATCTACTTTTCACTACTTTCACTTAATGCATCAATAAATTCATATCTACTTACAAATTTACAATAACTAAAGAGGTGCATGTTATTTCAGCTTAGGATTTACGTGTATTCCAAGTAATTCTTTATTATATTATCTTTTTTTACATAGATAATCCACAAGAACGACACAAATTATAAAGAGGAGGGGGAATCGAACGTGTGATCACAAGGACCTCGGTTTTTTTTAGATTGTGATTGTATGTAAATACATTCTTATAAGGTTTTTTAACCATGTGAATACCAACCCTTTAAAAATTTTATGCTCATAATTGGACAAAATGGTTAAAAGGGTGCAGAAACACTTACCTTTGTGCCTAAACAGGATCTTGTGAACAACTGCATGCAAAAGAACAGTAAGATTATTAGGGTTTGCATTCTGAAGCAAATCAGCAGCTGTATGTCTATGTCCCTCACTATCAAAAATAGTTCCTCCAACTTTAGTCCCATACATATGATCATATGTAAATCCATTATAAGGCAATACTCCAACTTCCATTAGCCCATCTCTCACCGCACTTTGCCACCCCAACATCGGTGGCTCAAATGCAACCACCTTCTCCACCCACTGGTACGACTCGTTCACCAACTTCCCGTCCCATCCAACAGCACTGACATAACTAGGGGCGGCGCGTGTGTAAAACCCTGCATTAAGACAACTCCCACCACCTAGCACGCGCGCTCGTGCATTAATAACGCCATCCTCTGAAATGAAGCGTTGTGAGGGGGATGAGTCTCTTAGGTCGGAGAGGGCAAAACCAAAGGCAGCGAGGTTGGTGATGTTCTCGTTCTGATAAGGCGCGCCACCACGTTCGAGGAGGAGAACGGATGAGTTTTGTGAGAGCGTGGCGGCTAGTGGACAGCCGGCAGTGCCACCACCAATGATAATGTAGTCGTAGTATGAGATATTTGGAGCTGTTGTTGCATGGTGCATGAATGTATAATTGGGAACTGCATTTGTCAAAAAACATATAGAAATAATTAATTTAAAAGTACACTGACACACTAGTGTTCTAGTGTTACGAATACTGCAATATATTTTTTTAGATGAACCCCGTTATTTAACATATGTAACTAAAATAAACACGATAGAAAGTGTAGTGTGGATGACCTCGTTGGGAGAAAGAAACTCCATGGAAGGAAAGGAAAACAAGAACAATGGATGCAATGAATCTTCTGATCAAACACCAACACCCATCTGATGAACACATCCTCATATTTATATAATGATAAAAGATTTGTAGTTCACCGATATTGATGAAAAATTTTGTATGTTTCTCAAGAGTGTGCGTGTGTGAGTGTCTCTAATCTTTATGTGTTGATTTGTTTCAAGAAAAGTAGGTCCGTATTTATATAAAATGGCAACGTTATTGACGGCAAATTACTTTCAAAGTACAAAGATTCCTTCTCTCTCCTTCCACATGTTTTCCCGACCTATTTACTTTCACTTATTTATGTTTTTAATCCAAATATTTCAAGAAACGGTTTTACTCTGCACTAGTGTGATACACATATCTTTCGGTTCATTATATCGTGTTTCATTACAAAATTATTGGCAGAATACAAGACACTGTCCAGTTATGGAACCAAACATATAAATTTGGAACTTCAACTTCAACTTTGACCAAATAATTAGTAGTAAATTTGAGTTCGGATCAAAATTTGAATTAATTTATGAAATATCGACAATATATAGGGTGAATTGAAAAACACAATGCGCTTAAATATTAATCACTTAAACTGCTAACAAAATTTTAACGCAAATGAAATCGAACAACTCATTGTGTGCTTCAAGTTTATATGAAGAAAAAATAATATAAATTTACGAGAAATACTACCGTTCACAAAACTGATCCCAGATTCTGAGCGCGTAACATTTTTATTCCGTTTATACGTATAAACGTTTACCCGCGTGAAACATGACAAAATGTTATGTTATCTTATTTAAAAAAAAAATTAAATAATCTAATCCTACCGAAATTTTTATATATATAGTACGCGCATGCTCAGTCATGGTCCGCTCAACCGTTTGGCCGGCTATACTCGAAGCATTACTTAGAGTCATAGTCTACAAGTGAGCAATGGACACAGAGATAATTGGGGCTAAATGCAACAACGCAAACAGCCGAGCTTTTAATGTGTCCAACAACTCTCGGGCAAGTAGCTGTTCGTGAGTTGTTTTGATGATACATACATGAGCTGTTTGGGTAAAAATTAATGTATCCGATTAATGGGAATCGAAATCATAAACTCAAATGATATTATTTGAATTAACAATTTAACGGTGAAGAATGCGATTTTTATCTTGGTAGATAAATCAAATCCATCATAATCTTAAAATTTTAATTTCATTCACATTCTTATTAACCCACATTGGACCCATTTAGGGTTCCTTAAAAAATATAACTTATGATTTAAAATTGAAAAGTGTCGTATAACTAATATGAATATCATAAATTATAAGTTGTTTATGTATTTGGATAATTTTACGTATAAGTAACTTATAAGTTAAAAATATGTTTGGTAAATTATAACTTACTAGTTTAAAACCCGTGCGATACACGGACTGTACAGATTTTTTTAATATTACATAATTTTTTAAAAAAATACTTGAATTCAATTCTTGATTTTGTTCATTTTAAATTTTAAATGATATGACTTCATGATAATTATACAAGTAAACATATATGTTCATAACTTTTTAGAACATTGATGACATTGGTAAGGGAGGAAATATTATTATAATAAAATTATTATTTCATTGAGGGTAGAAATATAATATCTTTATTATGTTGGGACCTTTAAAAAAATTATTTTATCATGGTAATTATTTAATCGATTAACTATAACCCTATAAATGATTTTTGAAAAAGACAATATTACTGATTGAACGATATAGTTTTATTTATAATTCTAAGTGTATTTAAAAAAATATTTATGTTTAAAATAAAATTTAATTTTTTATTTCACATGAATAGGATACAAATTATATTTAGTCTAATATTAATTTGATTTATCTCGGACAATGATTTACATTATTTTATTTTAGCCCGATGCCCAATACACCGACCAAATCAAACGAATTATTTTTATTTTTATTTTTGTAAAGTCCGGATCAATAAGATAATTTTGTTTTAGACTGAATAATTAGTATATATATTTTTTTGTCAGTCAAATTGTATTTTTATTTAAGTTTTGTGTCAGTCTGAATCAATTGTATTATGTATTTTTTTTATCCAAGATAAATAAAATATATTATTTTGTTTATCAAAATTCATTAGTATAAGTCTTTTAGGAGAATTGATAGTAATATTATTTTATCTTAACCCGTGTCACATTATATATCAACTAAATTTTAAGAATTATATTTAGTTTGTTTAAATTTAATTTTAGCCCGAAATAACAAATTAGAATGATATAGGACTTGATATGAATTAAAATTTAAATTGTTAGATTAAGTTGAATTTAATATAAATTATAGTGATATAGAATTTGATATGAAATAGAATTGAAATTGGTAAAGTAATAAAGGAAGTTGACTTCAATATCAATTAGATATATAATTGATCGAACCAATAATTTAAATTAGAATAATTAAGTAAGGGTAATTAAGTAATTTCAGCAAATGCTGACCGACCGACTACCAAACTTTTAATATTTCGTATATTATAATATAGTATAGATAAGTTATATTTTTTTCAAAATAAAATTAAAATGTAAATTAAATTACATGGATTAAAAATTTTGATATATGAATATAAAATAAATAGAGAAAAATTAAAAATACGGATAATTTACTTTGAGAGAAAATTAGGTATAGAAATTTTATTAAAAAGAGATTTCGGTTACTGATAAAGATTATTTTTATTATTTTTTATCGTAAGGAACCCGCAGTCGCTAACGTTCGTGTGTACACCGGAAACCCTACGAGCTCAGGTAATAGTCTCCAAATCAAGTGAAACAAGATAAACCGGATTTAAGCGACAATCTTTGACTCAGGAGGCATAATATATTCTCCTGATTCGAATATGTGACAAAAAGAATATTTATCCCCTCTTTAACTAACAGATTATTTAATTTGTACTACTAAAATTAGTTTCGTCTATTAATACATTACATAGATAATTAAAATATTAAAAAAATAAATTTAAAAATGACAAATTTCAATAAACGATAAATAGTAAAATATATTTTTAACAAGGTGCCACTGTTTTTTTTTTGAAGAAAAGTGGAAATTCTCATTCATCAATACTAGCATCATACACCACCGAATCCAACACTTTCCGTGGAGGAATCATAACATTCACACAAGCATTTAGCTCGCAAGGGATACGCGCCATACAATGGGCTGCCCTATTAGCTAATCTTCTAACATGGCGGACACAAATGTCCTTTCTAACTGCTAAAATAGACTTACAGGAATCTATGTTATGGCCAACCTCGAGTTGGAACGACGCATTGCCATTGATGGCCTGGACTGCCAACTGAGAATCAGATTCAACAAGCACCTCTGTAACTCCTTTTGACACAATCCATTCCAGTGCTTCCTCAATAGCACTTGCTTCTGCTTCCATGACTGTAGCCATTCGACTGAACTTCATTGTCTTACCCTCCAGAAAACCTCCCGTGTGGTCTCCGAGAATCATGCCTATCGAGTAGCATGAAGAGCCTTGTTCAATACTAGCATCCACATTCACTTTCAGCTTTCCTTGTTCTGGACGAGTCCATTTCGTACCCTCCCTTCTAATAACTGTTGTTGGACGTTTAGAAGAGTCAATTACTTTGGATACTGCAATCTTCCATTCTTGTAGTTGCTTCAGACTCCAATTCACTGCAAAATCAGGAGTAACTATTTTATTATCCCAGACTTTCTTATTCCGAAAGAACCATATAGCCCATAGAGTCATGGCAACTTTTACAAGCTTGTCATTGTTCTCAGTCGCCAGCTACTCCAAAAGCCAGATTGTAGCATCTTCAACCTCCCCCATGTCAAACTGCAAATCAGGATATTGCCAGCACTGGGAAGCAAAATTACACTCAAAAAAGACATGACGAAGATGCTCAATGTCTGTATTACACATAAGACATATTAAAGGAACCATTCTGCATTTCCTTTTCAGCACTAATCGAACTGGGATATTATTCCTGCAAAAATGCCATAAAAAGAACTTCACCTTCGAAGGGACCTGCAACTTCCAGATTCTTTTCCAACCATTAGAACTCCCAGTAGCCACTTGATTATCATAGCTCTCCTGCCACATTTTATATCCCGTCTTGGCAGTATACTTACCATCAGTGTTATGAACCCAGGCTATCTTATCCGCAGTGTTGTGTTGCGGAATTCTCATGTTCAAAATAGCTGCTGCATCTTCTTCATTAAATAAAGCATTTATTCTGTCTCTATCCCATTCTAGAGAGTTCTGTTTGAATAGATAAGCCACCTTCATAGAGTTGTTAATGTCATATCCAGGATCAAGCAGAAAACCCTCCTTACCTCTAATCCAAGGATCAGTGTTAACACAGATGTCCGTATCATTCCCCAGAGTCCACTTAAACCCACTTTTTAAACTCTCTTTGGCTGCAAAAATTCCCGACCAAATAAAACTAGCTCCTCCATTTCTACTTGCATTCAGGATATGAGTTCTAGGATAATACCTTGCCTTGAAAACTCGAGCAACTAACGATTGTGGTCTATACATAAAATTCCAAACGTGTTTCCCCAGCATTGCTATATTATAATCATGTAGATTTCTAAAACCCAAACCCCCCCTCGACTTAGCATCACTTAGTCTATCCCTAGACATCCAACGAATGCCCCCATTGCTCGAAGAGGAAGAACTCCACCAGAAACCATTTAAAATTCTTTCAATCTCTTGACACATTTTCTTCGGGATCAAGAAACATGACATAGCATACGCTGGGATCGCAGTTGCTACATTCTTCAGCAGAACAGCCTTACCAGCCTTCGACAACAGCTTGACCTTCCAACCATGGATCCTCTTCCAAATTTTATCCTTCAAAAAACTAAACACTACACCTTTTGATCTGCCAACCAGAGAGGGAAGACCCAGATAGTTTCCGTTGGAAAGATCATTTTTCACTCCTAATATATTCATGATCTCCGTCTGCTTGTCTGTTCTAACATTGGAGCTAAAGAAAATCCCCGACTTTAGAAAATTCACAGCTTGTCCCGACAACAACTCATACTTGTCAAGGATATCTTTTATCTTACTCGCTTCATTACAATCAGCTCTAAAGAAAAGAAAACTATCATCTGCAAACAAGAGATGAGTGATAGAAGGAGCCGATCGACTTACCTTGCAACCATGAATCTCTTTCTTATCTTCAGCTTCATTTATAGCTCGAGACAAGCCCTCCACACAGAGTAAAAACAAATACGGAGATAGGGGATCTCCCTGTCTTAGTCTCCGTTTTGGAATTATTTGTCCTAAAATAGAGCCATTAAAGCAAAATGAGTACTTCACCGTCTTGATACACAGCATTATCCATTGAATCCACCTCGTACAGAAACCCATTTGGCTCATTCTTGTGCCCAAAAAATCCCAATCAACTCGATCGTAGGCTTTACTGATGTCCAGTTTCAAGGCTACCTCACCAACATTACCAGAATGCTTCCTCTTCATATGGTGAATAATTTCAAAAGCCACGAGAACATTGTCCGTAATATTTCTTCCAGGCACAAATGTCGACTGGTTTTCAGAGATGATTTCAGGTAGAATAATTTTAAGTCTGTTCGCCAACACCTTTGCAAAAATTTTGTAGAGAACATTACATAGGGCAATGGGACGAAGATCTGACATTTTATCCGCATTTTCCTTTTTGGGGATAAGAACTACGTTCGTATCATTCAGCTCAGTTGGGAATCTACAAGTTTCAAGCCATTCTTTACAGCCCTCAAACACATCTCTCCCCAGTCTCGGCCAAAACTGCTGAAAGAAAGCAGGATTCAGCCCATCTGGTCCCGACGCCTTGTCGGGATGCATTTGTTTTACTGTCTTCGAAAATTCCTCAAGAGAAAGATCTGCCACCAGCTTGTTGTTCTGATCATCTGTCACTACTTTTACCACATTTTTCTCAATCAAACTAGTATCAGTTTTTCGTTCCCCAAACACAGTTTGAAAATAATCAAGAACCACTCGATGCATATCTTCTTCCTTGGTTACAAAATCTCCACCATCCACCCGTAATTTCGAAATAAAATTCATTTTTCTCCTAGCCGAAGCATAACCACGGAAAACTTGGAGTTAACATCTCCTTCGGCCAACCAGAATGTTTTAGCACGCTGCTTCCAATAACTCTCCTCATGAAGAAGAAGTTCGTGGAGTTTGTCCTTCTCTAAAAAATAATTCTTGATGCTTTCTTCATCTGTCTTCTGAGCTAGAGCATTAACAATCTCTCTCTGCTTACATAATTTATCTCGAAACTTATGAAAGAAGTTACGACCCCATTTGGCCATATAAGACGACATTGATATCAGTTTTGGCATCAGTTGAAGAAGAGGTAAGCTATCCCAGTACTGGTTAACCTCATCACGAAAAGAAGATTTACGAAGCCAAGTATTTTCGAATTTAAAACGAAACTCCTTCTTTGACAGATTGCTATTACACAATTCCAATTGTATGGGGTCGTGATCTGAGTACACTATGTGATGGACTGACAACTTACAGAGAGGATGCAGCTGCCACCATGTGTCAGAAGCAAAGGCTCTATCTAGCCGCTCCCGAACCCAGTTAGTTGTACCCTTTCCTTTTTCCCAAGTAAAACGACCACCACTGAGATCAATCTCCACGAGTTCACTATCAACAATTGCTTCCCTGAAACCATGCATAAGAAACTGAGGATGATCATGTTTACCTTCTTTATCACTCGGAAAAAGCATGTCATTGAAGTCTCCAGCAATGCACCATGGAAGAGATGAGATAGAAGAAAGATGTATGATTAAGTCCCATGATTCTCGTCTGCGATCTCTTTCTGGCATACCATAAAAACACGTCAGGCGCCAGTGAGGAACTGTATCACGAAGGATTTCCACGTCAATGTGGTTAAGAGAAGAACTACCAATGTTACAGACCACTGTATTTTTCCACATCACTGCAAGACCACCTCCTCTACCTACACAATCAACAACAAAATTATGTACAAAACCAAGACTCAAACAAAGTTCAGAGATTTTTACACTACTAACGAGAGTTTCTGAGAGAAAGATAAAATCAGGCTTTCGGGTTTTAACAAGGTCCCTTAGGACACGAACTGCCCGAGAATTCCCCAATCCTCGGCAGTTCCAGCTTAAGAAATTCATTGCGGATGGCTAGCTTGCTTAGCAAGCGTAGACAAAACAGTTTTTGAAGAAGCAACGCAATCCATTTCAGAAAGGTTTGTCTCAGAATTGTATAACTCCATGTTGTCATATATTTTAACTTGTGAATTATTTCCTACCTGACTTACTTCATGGGCTGAAATATTCTCCCTACGTCTCTTCCTCTCCACAATAGCCAGTCCATTTAATTCCTCCTCACCCGACCCATTATTTTTTAATTCTTTCGCGCCACACCCCATACTATTTAAATTTTGAAAAATAGCAGCTGTTACAATTGTCTTATCTTTTCCCCTAAAATCTCTCCCCTGATTATCCTTCTCACCCCACTACTAGAAAAAGTAGAATAGACATCGGCTAAAAACCGATGTCTATGAACAAAAAAATCCGATGTCTTCGTGGGTGATGTTAAAAACCCCCCATTTAACATCAGTTTTAAACTGATGTTAAAGAACACATATAACATCAGTTTTTAAATATGTTAAATTTCTAATGCATATCTAATTTGGGTTATATTATCATGATATGATATTTTTATCAATTTAAACATATGTGAGATAAGCAAAATATTTCCATTTAGCTATTAAACTGATGTTACTAATACCAGTAACAACAGTTTTCAAGATAAACCGATATAAAAATAACTTTTAACATCAGTTCTTTATTTCAAACCGATATCTATTGGTAACAAACCGCTGTCTATAAAGCTCAATAACATCGGTTTTCTGTTTTAAGATTTTTTTTGTTGTAGTATTTAATATCGATTTTATTCGATATTACTGATGTCAATGTTCCACTAAAACTGATGTATTAAGTTTTGATAGACATCAGTTTTTTATTTTATAACAGTTGTTAAAGTGTTAAATTAACATCATTTTCCATTGTAATGATGTCTGATTACCTGTTTCATTAATGTACATTTTATAAATATAGATGCCAAAAATTTGCCAAACCAATAAACTATCAAAATCAACAACTGCTTTACATCAGTTGTCTATATATCTAAAAACCACTATCCAAACATCAAGTACAATATTTTCATCTAATCCTAACATCAAATACTACACATATTCATCCATTTATTCTAATTATGCACTAGCTACAACATCCAACACATGCAAACCTTCCGGTTCCAAGCCTCAAAACTGTTTCAACGAGTGTTTTTACTTCTGAACCTGAAAAATTAAGGTCCCCTAATTCTGCACATGCATGCCCTTCACTGGACCAACCTGCAAGTTATAACTGCAACTAATAAAATGAGTCCAATAGAAAGAGATCAGAGCAAGTATGCAGGTAAAATTTGATTTATTTATATTATCACAAAAACCCAACTACAACTTGGTATCAGTATCATAGACAAGTCTTAATATTTTCCTTAATTTGCAACTTGACTGCAAAATTTGGTTCTTAGCCCTAGTATCATTAGAATATCATTATAAGCACCAAGTCTAAAAAGACTGCAGATGTGTGTGTATCCAAATTTTAATGAAGAAAGCTTATCGAAAAGATTTGTAACTTCAATGTATTGTTCCATTGTTACACTAACTACAACTCGATAAGACTTGCATGCCAAAAACACAGGGGAGATGCTCTTTGATATCGTCTACATGTTATTTAACTTGGCAGTGACAACATACCTCATAGGAAACATGACAAACCTTGTCGTCGACTGGACCAGCCGCACCAGAGACTTTGTATGTCCTCCTTCCACATTCTTTTACTGGTTTTTAGCAGTCTCCTGATCTGTCCAAGTAAAACAAATGAGATTATTCATTTCAATCAATGAATTTGAGATGGATTAGGAAAAAATAGTTAAAAAAACAGAATAGGTATTGGTAAAGTTCTGAAAAAAATAATATTATATGTAAACATACATTTACACACTTATAAAGAGATTTCTCTGCATGTATTTCTCTAACTATAAATTTCAGGTATACACTTGTCATCAGAATTACTTGATCGACTATAGAAATCATATCAGAAGTGATTACAACACCTGAACACATGGGAGAAAACATAAAGATGGCAGCCATTTGACATTTTTCCCTCGGTGTCTGCTGGATAGTTACAGGTCATGGATAGATCATGTATTTCTTTTCGAAGGGCTGCAATGCTGTGTATCAATAGCATTTCGAAGGGCTGCAATGCTGCAATGCTGTGTATCAATGCCGTATATTCTAAGAATAACAGATAAAAAAACATGCATATAGTCAATAACATTTGGATCAGAAATATATATAGCATTTGGATCAGAAATATACTGGCATTTATAGCCCAAAGACAATAGAGAAGCATCTAAGAAATATCCATAGCACATAACAAATTGACCAACCTCCAGGAAGTTGTTTACTTTTACATGTTGCACTTTTTTGAGCATTCAGATTTCAGACACATTATAAAGATTTTGTAATGAAGTGGAGGAGGAGGGCAAAGAAGTGAGCTGAACATACAAGATCAATGAGTGCAGCAGCTTTCTTATAAGGAGAACCATATGCAATGGCATCGGACCTCCGATTAAATGCATGGGGTACATAATACTTAATATATTGTTTGGAAACCTAAATTTCGCGCAGAAGTAAACTCCAAGATCTGCAACACTTTGCTTCCCTCAATATAATTGCTTTAATAAAGGTATTACTGTATATATAGACAAAAGTTTGTCCTAGGACAAACTACTCACTGTTTGACCTGAACTGATCTTTTTTCTTCAGGATGTATTACTCTTGTCTTTTAAAACTTATTCTAAAGATATCAACTTAAAATCTCACATAAAAAAAATGTACCACATGGAGCATTGTAAGTTTAGAGTTTAACAGTATCTTTATTCAGCAGTTTTAATGTTTCTAGATTGAATAAATTCGAGGTTCATCTAAAGTTTAGAACTGTGAGTTAAGAAATTGATCAGAAGCAACAGCTAGTTTCATAACTTGCAATGTTAGTGAAGTAGTTAAAACATACATCCACATTGCATTAGGGTTATATAGTTGATACAATCCTGTTTTTTAAATGAAATACAGAATAAATCACTTGAAGAGATGATAAATTTCCTACCTGAGTACTTCACATCACAATGCAAATATTTTTTCTATACCTTGACTGATAAATTTAGTTAAATACCTCACATAGTTGCTATCAAATTCACACAGCTTAGGCTTAGCACACAACTAAAGTCCAGATCAAAGCCTACAAAAAACTTAGTAAAGCATCGACTTCCGTGTCTAAATTTAAAGAATTTAAAGCTATTCTCGTAAATAAACCACCTTCCTATTCACAGAACAGCTACATTGGTTGCCTGGTGCGGGGATCAACAGTAAAACCACCAAAAACACCATCTCATCTCATCGTGATTACAACAACTAATAACCCGTAAAATAATCTAGCAAAACCAAAGTCCGGCATAACGCAAATATCACAAGCACATAAAATACACATATAAGAATTGTTAAATTAAAAAGGAAAAAAAGAAAGAAAGAAACCTTTAGAATTGTAGTATTGATTCTCAATGTCAACATCTTGCTCTTCTTGTTCTTCGTCAGAGTACTCAAACCCATAATCCTCCATATCAGCATCTACAAAACAACACAATAATATAGCTTTCTAACAAGGAGAACCATATGCAATGGTAGATAATATATGTATGAATGACGTAGTGAAGAAGACGTCATTCAGTAGGTGTCAAAGGAAGCATAGGGTAAGAACAGGGCTTAACATTGAACATGGCTTAACATTCAACTAACTTAAACTACCAACTCTACTACCTTCAGAACTTCTCAGAAATAATATACCTATACAAGATTCAACAGATACAAAGATCAAATTCAGCATAAAATCTATTTTTTATCCATTCAGAGGATAAACAATGAAAAAAAGAATAAGATTAACTAATAAATGTAGGATTTGGCGGTTTGTAGTTTATATGCTTCAAATTGTATTTGAACACAAACATAGACATTACGTGCATTGCTATTCTAATTTAGTACATGATATGAAGCATGATTTAAGCATTGGAGTTGGAGCACTCTGCCTGCTGCTCCAACTCGGAGCTCAACATGCGATGAAGGAGCTCATCAACTCTGTAACTGCGTGTTTTTGTGCCAGCATAACGCCGTCTTGGCTCCCTTGCTTCACTTTCGAGTTTAAATTAAAATTAAACTCGATGAGTGCACTGTGGATGTATAACTTTGTCTCTTTTTTTCTCCCCCTTGTATCTAATTTAATTTCTATCACTAAAATGCAAGAAGTAGAAGGCATACTTCTAAATTCTGATATCATTACACGATTCATAGCATCACATCTTTATAGTTGTATAAATATTTGATGTATGTCTTTTGAATCACGAGCTATATTTCGACAAACCAGCAATCCGGATAGAAATTTACAAATCTACAATTAAAGAGCGTACAACTTAGCTTAATTAGAACCAATTAAAAACTAAAAAATTAGGGTTTCAATTTGAAACCCCCAATTCTAAAATTAGGGTTCAAAACTTAGCAAATTCAAGTTTTAACTTCAACTTAGCTAATATCGAAAACGATACAAGAATCGCCAGCAAATACAGATCTAGAGGCTCTTTTCCTCTATATTACTTTCTTATTCGCCATCAACGTCACGAAAACCTTGCAAAATCAACAATATCGAAATCAAATACACGCACGCACAAACATATAAACATAATAATATAACATCAAGGGGGAGACAGAGATTGTAATTACAAAAGAGTAGAGATGGACAATATCGTTGCGATGTCTAATTGGGATACGTCGGCAAGAAAATCCAAATGAACATTGTAATGAAATTCCGGTGAGAGAAATTACGATGCAGATTAGGGGAGTGAAACTCGGTAAAGATTGACGAAATTATTGTGGGTGTTCTTCAGGGAGAGGAGAGAGTGAAGAGAGAGAGCGTAATCGAGACTCGAGAGAAAAGAGGTGATGTGGGTGTTCTTCAGAGAGAAGATAGAATGAAGAGAGATGTTTTTGAGTTTTTTGTTTTATGTTTTTAATATTTTTTGTTTTATTTTTAATTGAAAAGAGGGGGAAATGTGTGTGAAAAAGAGGGGGGAGAATTTGACTAAGGCAAAAAACAGAGGGGGGAAACATGGAGGGAATGAAATATTTGCTAAGGGGGGGAAATGGGGAAGGCGCGCTGATTAATTTTTTTAAAACAGATATATAACATCAGTTCAGCTAAAACACTGATGTTTATAAAACCAAAAGACATCGGTTGCTCAAAACTGATGTCTAAAACACCTTTTACATCGGCGCAAAAAACAACCGATGTCTTTGAGGCGATGTCTATTCTACTTTTTCTAGTAGTGCCCCTGGAATCTGTACCAAACATCCCTGATTTCACGCTTCTGTTGCTCCTTCCATTTTTGGACTCCCAGTCATCCTCCCTGCCGTCACGCAACCACTTACTCTTGACCTGTCCGGTTAGCCTTCTCGGAGGTGCACGTATCCAAGCTCCCCATTCTTTCACTATGTTATCCCCTGGATTTTCTAGAAACTTTCTGCAGAATCTATCCGTATGAGTCACCATTCCACAAATGAAATAAAACTCTCCCAGCCTTTCATACTTACAATGCACTACAAACTGTTTCCCGTTTCTGTGTACAATTTTTTTCTTTCTCTTCAGAGGCTTCCTAACATCCATTTTTATTTTTATACGCATACAATCCCTCCACAAGCTACTATCATTTTTATGGTCATACATCAAAAATTCGCCGAAGAAATTACCAAGTAGTTTTCCAACAGTTTCAGTCATGAATCCTGATGGTAAATCATGCACTTGGATCCAAAGATTAATGTAGACTAATTCAACCTTGACAGGATTCCCTCCCGGCGGGATAGTTGTCAAAGCAAGCATTATATTATCGAAAAACCACGGGCCTCCGTTCAGAACCCAATTAAGATCCTCCACATGATAAAACTGGAATAAAAATATCCCAGGTTCAATCTCCTTGATGGTTACTCCCATGACTGGCTTCCAGATATCCGCTAATTTACTCTTCATTGCTCTGACATTGATTGATTTTTCCGAAAGAAAATGTCCCACCAAGCAAAGATCGTATTTGTTGATCTCCTCCACATCAACTCCAAAAACCAATTCTTCATTCTCCTTATCCTCAATATCCAAATCCGCCATCTGCCTGTTAATCTCATTCGTATCTGCCATAGCACACTCTTTGAAGAAAACTAAGTATAAAAACTCTCACAATTTTTGAATCGGAAGATTAAGACGGAGAGAAAAACATAAGACTCTCGGCGGAGAGAAAATTTTATACACCGTGCTTTTTAAAATGTCTCTTTTTCAAGGTGCCACTGTTAGAATTTGATTCTAATAAAAGTAATGAAATGAATTGATTTATAATTTGAATTTTCAAAATCTAACTGAAAACAAGCTAATATAATTTTA